>NC_070590.1:18372735-18582735 GCF_027409825.1 Scomber japonicus | reverse complement strand
TTGACAGTTAGCTGCCTGACACTGCATTCGTTAATCCATTTAGCCAAAAACAAAAAGTTTAACTCTGATTTGATATTTAAAAATTCATATTCAGTACATAGCAACAGTGATGTTTGATTTGTTTCTGTAGTATTTGATTGTCATTCTGTAATGAATGTAAAACCACAGGGATCTGGAAGGTAGGCAGTATGTATACAAATGTCTGGCACACTTTTGGTAAATGGTCAAGTGTAAAAAATTTGTAGTAAACCAACTAAAGTGTATAAATCCACTAACACGACTAACTAGAGATGTTCAGAAACGAATTATAAGTTTTAAAATGTCTGTCTTTTAAGACTACGTTCTAATGACCACCACTCAACTATAGTGGTGGTAGCATGACAGTGTAAATGGTCTTTCAACTACTTGGAAGATCATCTTTTAGATAGATACTAGAATCAGGCTAAACCCTTGTGAATGTGTCAAATGGGTATTAGTTGTGGGAGAGCAGCCTGAGGATCAAGCAGTAATGGAGCTGTGGCTGCTGCAGTGAGACGTGTGGGGGAGGCTGTATAAACTAGCTTTATTAGATGTCTTTCTGTTTCTAGACAACAAGAATAGGAATTGTGGCTCGTTTAAACATTTGAGCCATTCTTGAGTGGTAAAATCAAGTCCAGCAACAAAACAAGTACAAGCTGAACAGGTACACACGTCCTCCATATTTTGCTGTCAAGCTCCAAAAACAATTGACTTAACCAAATCCATGGACTACAAACATTCCAATCAAACTGCACCTATGCTTCCTTTAGTTTCTTTGGTCAGATACAACTTGCTAAACATTTGAAACCAGAGAATGAAAGTCTACCTTTGATGTGATGAAAGCTGTGAAATAAACACAAGACATAGACAGCATATCACACACTATGTTCACCTTGCTAGCGACACTGTGACATTTATCCAGCTAATCAATGTGCCCTGTGCTGCTCTAAGTCCCTGACGTTTAAGCCTGTCACAGCATGCATCCTAATCAGAGAGGCTACAGCTAGAGCAGGAAGGACATTAATATCAGCACTGAAGAACCCTATTTTAAGACGAATGATGAATGAATGGATGAATGATATTTATTTATGTAAACGATGACAAAATAGGCCCTATAACTGTGAGCAAGCATCAGATTATTGTAGCAGTTGTGGAAGGCACTTAGTTTCAACTTGCTGATATTATATTGTTATATAATTAGACAATAGACTAAACAAAATGTGGGTAATCCTAAGTGACTGATTTTACATATAGGTGTGCACTCACCCATCCATTTTGCTCCAAATAGGCTGGTCACTGATGAAGGTTAGCAGGTAAGTGTACTATTTTCCAGATGTTCCTCTTTCCTAACAGCTGGGATTAACAGACAGGTTTGGCAAACCTGAAACATCAGAATTATAAAAACATTTAGTACTATAACATGTGAAAGGAACATACAAGGACTACAGTGTCAAGTGGTGTTTTTTTTTGTTTTTTTTTACATACCAAGAGATTACATCTAGTTTCGAGTTGACACAGAAATCAGGAATTCCTCTATAAATTGCATTACTTTATTCCCCAATTAAAAAGGATATTACATATTAACTCTTAGAGGAGCACGCAGCTATCGTTTTGTGGAGGGCCTTCATAGATTTGTGTTGTATGCAAAAGCAAGTATGACACATGCACAGAAGGACAAATAAAAACGATCTCAAATTGAATTACGCCATCTAGTGGCTGACTGCAGAAACACGCTCAACATTTCCCTGGATGGAACCATAGGACACGTATTTTTAAGATCAAGCAGAATAAATGACAAAGTTTCGTACTTTGTTTTTTACTGATGATAATAAAGAAACTCATATTATCAGTGAAGCTGCTCGTAATAAACTAACAGACAAGTGAAGAAGATAATCATCTTTCAAACGTTTTATATTTTACATTTCTGAGAAGCAGAGCAGTCTTTTGTAGTTCGCGCAAAAAGTATGGGACAAACCAATTATATTATGATACAGACACAGACGTAGAATCCACGTCTTTGTCCTTAAGAATTAAAAACAGCTGACTTCGTGGCGCAACGGTAGCGCGTCTGACTCCAGATCAGAAGGTTGCGTGTTCAAATCACGTCGGGGTCAATTCTTTGCTGACTTTCAAACCTACATTATAGCTATATTCCATGGATATGATGATATGTCAATTGTTGAAGTACAGATTGTCTTCTGATGTTAGCTGTATGACTGATTACAGTACCAACTATAACCCCCCCTTAAAAAACCCTCACACTTTATCCTAGTAATATTTGTGAGTATATTTTACACATATTAAAGTCTATGTTGCATTTTCTATTAAAATAATAGTCACGTGGTCAGATTTACATTGAAAGACGTTTTGCATGTTAATCAATCCTCATGATCATACCAGCCATTAAAAGGTCACTTCCTAATGTGCTTTCAATGCAAGTAACTAGGGACAACATCCTGAGTTCTTTTTTGTGTGTGCAGCTAATATGAGGCTACTGTAATATGAATTGGACAAATGAAGTGGATATCTTTAAATGTAACTTGTTTTTTTTTTAGTATGAAATTCCCCCCTGGCACAGTGTTTCCCGGGACAGTGTTTCCTTGTTGAGTATTACAGAAGGGATAGTTTTTTTTAAAAGTCTTTGTTTTCCAGGAGACATGAAGCATAAAAAGTTTCTATCCATCCGCCATCTACCACAGATCAGTCACAAGTCCACATCTTAGAATATTTTTCCTAACAAATGTGAAATGTGTATCACAGAGAAGTGTACACTTAAACAGATTTTAGGGTGTCAGCTCAAAACCTAAAATGTGATATAAAATGCTGTGTGGAAACATGTCTCAGTGCATCGGGAGTGGATTCTTCAAGGTCTTCCTTTTCAACCTCAAATCTAATTATAACACTTGTAACACCCTAATGCCCGTAGCTGCAATGGTGGATTAAGTTCATAGCAAAAGCAACCAGAACGGTAGTGTGATCTTCTGTCACGTTTCTAAACAGGAGATTTTTCAAGGCAATTTGATCCAGTGCTTTCCATTTAAAGGCACATGGAAAAAAAAGATTACAACATGGGAATATTTTACTTAACATATTTCATAGCTTAAGTGTTATAATGCATTCTTCAATATGAATGTACCTCTCAGTCCAGCTGCCTGTTCCAACATTAAAAACTCTCAGGATTACTCTCCGTACAGGGTTTGCTGTCTTCCTTTTCTTCCTTTCCTTTCTTCTTTAAGTCGTTGTCCTTTCGTCCTTGCTCCAGTACATTCCCCGTTTTGTGTTTTCTCTGTCATTAATGTATTGGCTTCCTCTCCACTCACATGCTCTTCCCTGCTTAAATGCCTCCTCACAATGCAACTTGCAAGTCTCCCTCCCCTATACTTCTTGGTCCAAGTTTCCCTCTACCCCACCTCCTTTCTCTATTCAAGCCTGTTTCTCATCTTTCACTGACACACATACACTTTGAACACAGTTGATTAGCAGAGCCTGGTGAGAGTGCAACTTGGCGAGGACAACAGGTGACCTCTAGTCCTCAGGAGTTGACTCACATGAGATAGTCCACAGCGGCACTCAGCATGCGATCACAATGGTCTGATTGTACTCTGAAGCTCTCATTTTACGTCAAACAGGTCAGTTTCTGCTCCACGGTTACCTCTGCTTATGTACAAGGCCATGCTTTGAACTTTTGTTTGACTAAGAAAGATGCCCAACCATGATGGAGAGTTTGCGTGAGAAAAAGAAGACTTCATTTTCATTGTTACAGAATAGTAAATCCAATTCCTTAAAAAAAAAAACTAAAACCTATTCTATTAATTTTGCCCCATCATTTGAAATGGCAGGGGAATTCAAATGCCCCCATTGTGCGCTTGCCAGTGGGAGGAATGGATGTGGGTGGACAACAGAACAGTTAGAAAGGAGCCTGTATTGAGCAGTTTGTTCCAGAGAGTATTATTACACTGTGAGAGTGCTCAAAGGAAATGGTTGTAAACAAACCCAGTTGCCCAAGTAACGCAGCTGAATGTCTCTTTCTGTCCAAATTCTCAGTTACTGCTGAGCAGAGACACCAGGGTGGCACCAGTGTGTTCTGTTAAAAATTTCTTGTCACTTGTGATGACAATATATAAATTAAATGTTTTTAATTTGAATGGATTATACTGTATGGTCATACATCCCAACGTGTTACAGTTAAAAGCCTATACTCTCCTCTGCTAACTGTACAACTGCCTTCAAGCCAGACTGACTGAGAAAAGAAATAATAGATGAAGTGAAAGGCAAGTACTGGAAAACTGAGCAGGCGTTACTAAGGAGACATTAGTACCAGTCAGACTTCCAAGGATTTCATGACAAGATTAGAAAAGGAGACATTTCTACCTAAAAAGAACTAAATAACAGTAAAATGTTGTTAGGTGCATAATCTATATACAAGTCAAATAAAAAAAAATTAAAAAAGGCAGAAAATATTACCCTTTATTGCGCACAAACAGACAAGAAAGATAGATTTTTGACTGTGGGCTGACTCCCAAAAATCAAACTTTTACAGTTCAAAGCAAGTCCTCATTTGCCTTGGTTCCACTGAAGGGTTAAACCATAATAGTAAAAAAGACAAACACATTTTAACAATCTAAAAAACACACCAAAAAAAATCTTGAACCTTTGTCTCTAAATTGATTCTTTAATCAACTATTACATCCTTTGAAGTTTTGTTCTTCCACATCACCAGGCTTACTTCTGCCTCCAATGCGTCTAAAGAAGGATATGAATCGGGAGGTGCTCACTTGCCCCTCTATATGATTCCTCGCCTTATTTTCAAGCAATGAACGGACTCCAGCTTCTTCTTCTCTCATATTTTCTGTCCTTGAGCCAGAGGAGTATGACCTTTGAGACATGCTTCTCTGGAACAAGTCTCCCATCTGAGCAGATGCTGGAGATCGCCTGGTTTCATCCATGGACACAGACCTCAGTATTGGACCCTGCGACGCAGCTCTCTGACTAAGACATTCAGGAAGAGATGCCGAACCACTAGATGGAGATGTTAGACTTTCCGAATTGGAGTAACGGGGCAAACAATTGCCTTCATCACTTTCCCAAACTCCACCATCAAGGTTGTTTCCATCAGACATGAACGACGGTCCGTCTTGGTTTTTTGGTCTGTTTCGCTGGGGGTTGTTTCTTTGGGAACAAGTAAAAGGGCTCAGAATAGTCCACGGGGAGCCCACATCCCCATTGTTGGCAAAGAAGTAGTCTCTGGTTCTAGGGCGAGGGGTACGTGGGGTACGTGGGGTACCTGGAGTGTCTTGTGCTTTCTCTGACTGGCGAGGGGTGCCTGAAACTTTATCCCCATCAAGGCTGCTTTGGCTGTTTTGGTAGCGAAGAACCTTCCGAGTTATCACACGCATCTTCTCAGCATCCTCTTGGTTTTCCAGTGCTGCTATTTGCTCATCCTCTCTCCTGGAAGTTTGTTTCTTCTCAGTCCTCTCTTGTTTAGTACAAGGTGTTAGCACAGTTTTGCGTACCAATGGACTGCACACAGATGGAGATCCTTCAACTGTGGGTAGAATGTTCTTCCTGCATCTGGTAAGACCCTCTGGAACACTGGAGAGAAAGCTGTGTAGGGCCGACTCCAAGCTGGTGGTGCTCTGCTTGGTTTCAGGTCTGGCGCCTGACACTGTCGACCGGCGTTTGGCAGTACTACGCATGCTCTCCCTCCTCTTGTGCCTCTGCTCTGCTGCCTCTCGCTCTCGGTTCTCCTTCAGTCGGGTAAAGAGAAAAAAAAATAAATAAATGAATAAAATATATTCAGATAAGATACAACACAGTGTAAGTGTATTCAGATATAACACAAGCCAAATTAAAGAAAAATCATGCAGGCCAAAACTTTACTTTGCTTTTTGTCTGAACACACCTTAAGTAGTGAAGTGGACAGGAGGACAGTGCTCGTTAAAATTCAGAATAAAGCATGGTAAATTGGAGAGTAGAATTAAAAACCTAATTAAATTTGCCAAAAGTCTACTTAAGCAAAAAAACACAGCCCTTGACATGAAACTGCTAAAAGGTTCCTCAGAAATTTGGTTAATCATCATTGCACATTCGGGTAGTACTATAAACTCTCTCTTACCTGCACAGCTGTGTAAAACCGCTTGCAAAATGAATGAAAGATATTGCAGCACTCCTCCAGTTTGAAGGTAGTTGGATCTTCACAGAAGTACTCAGCGACAGCATTGCTCAGCATGTTTAGCTCCTGGAGAAAGGATTCCACATCAGCTAGCTTGGCATCAGCCCTCTGGAAAGTGAAAACATAAAAAATGTACAAAGACAGGATCAGCCTTCTGTAAAGTGAAAACATAAAAAATGTACAAAGACGGGATCCAAACTGCACAAAGTATTTACAAGCTCCTTCCCCAATTCCCCTCCCCAAAAATGGAAAATCTTACCAATAGAAATGTCTCCATTTGTTGTAAGAGGCCAGGCTGCCTGCTGGTGTAGAGTTTCATCTCTTTTATCTTCTTCACTTCTCTCTCAAAGTCTGCAATTACCTCCTCTTTACAAATTCTGTGCCAGCCAGAAACATTTACACATTTATATGACATATTCCAATGGATATGTCAACATTTGAAGCTACGGTTAGAGTACAACTCATGTTCAGTTAAATTACCAAATAAACTGTCAGTGAACTAATGTTAGCCACCTTGATGCCTTCCCAATGTTTTCAAGCTGATTGGGGAAAGTCAGCAACTCAGCATCGATGTCCTCTGCTTGCTGTGGGTGTTAGATAAAGGATGGAAAGCAATAGCGAGTAAAGAGATGGAGTGGGAGAACAAATAAGTTAGACAACTGTTTGGAGACTTAGCATAACAGCAGGGTTTATCCTGATTTCACAGATATTTTCTTTAGTGAGCATCTGTTCATCCCAGGGATCCTCCTCACCTTGGCAACATAGTGCATGAGGTTCATGCCAGGCTTGTTGGCCTTGGTGTCTGCCAGTTTGAGCAAAGAGGTCATCCTGAATCCAATGGCATTGGCACTGTAGCCACCCTGAATAATAAATCATTTGAATGGTCCATTCATCTATATAATAAATGCTGAATAAAGGGCTTTAAATTAATTTTCAATTCTGAAAGAAAAATACCAACAGCGTTCATGTAATTCCCAGCCTTTAATACTAGCCGAATGACTGAGTGGAGGTCATCGCAGTCCAAGAGCTCTAAGAGGGGAGAAGACAAAGAATGATTATGAATGAAAAATGTAGACAAAGAAACTTGACATAAACTTCACCTGATAACTGGGTGGAGTAAATAGGATAGAAGATGGGAATGTAAGCAGCTCTGGTGGATGTAGGTGAAATGTTACCATTAGCTGCTTTGGTCATGACAGCAACAGAGTTCTTCACATCCTCCATAAGAGGAAAGAATTCCTCCCTTAGCACCATAGATTTCAGGCGTTCCTCATAGCTAGAGGCAAGAAACATAAAGTAGTTTCACACTAGAATGACATAAGCCTAAGAGAAGAAAAGGGGCATTTTCCAAATTGTACAACACTACATTCACTACCAAAAGCAATAGTGCAGTTTTGTTCAATGAACTTCAAATGTTTTGACGTGTTATTGTATATGTAGTTTGTTATGCAAAAGTGGTACAGTTATAATAATTTTACACATTCATGGGTAAGTTAGTTCAAGAACATTTCTTGAACTAATATGCAAACCAATATTTCATAACAAACAAACAGTCAAACATACAACAACATCAAAAAAACAACTGGTAACCAGAACCAGTATTATATGATTTTGGAAAACTCCAGACTCACCCCGCCACCCTGACCAGCTGCACCATGAACTGATCTGCCTCAGGTAACAAGGAGTGGTTCCCACTGAATGATAGTAGCTGCTTCACCTGTAAATAAACACACGTTTAATTCAACAATCTTTTTTTGTGATCAATCCTCTCGATATCAAAAGCTCACAAACTGTAAAGAAGGAGCTAACAGGCCAGATAACATGACCAATATGAAGCATTTAAACTTCAGGACAATATTTTTTTCTAACTAACTTTTTTCCAAGTAACTAATAGTGTATTTCTTATGCCAAGACACTCAAATGTTCATTATCCTTATTTTATGTGCCCAAAGTGGTATGAGAGACACACAAAGGCTGTGGAGCTGAAATTACCTCATTTTCTTCTGGCAGCAATTTACAAAGATCTCTCAGTTTGCCTGTCCCAAATCTGAGCCAGTTCCCCTGACGAATGTCCTGTACCATTTCTGTCACCGGCCTGTAGAGGGAGACAAGACAACAATGATAAAAAAAGGTCCTACCATAATCAACTTGATTTATCACATCATTAGTCCTCCTAAGTAATACTGGTTGTTTCTCTATATTACAGGTTGACTGGTTTACATCCACTTAACAAATAGTGTGGAAACAAATTCAGAAAATGTAAAACTTGCTTGAGGCAGGTTCTTCTTCACAATGAATATCATGCTCAGTTTTTCCTTTTTGTTTGGGTTTTTGTTTTCTTTTTGTGGTTTTTGCTAAATAGCATGGCAATCACATTGTCACACATTGACAAACAATGGCTGAACATGGATGTCATGAAAATGGTATGAATTAGTTTCTCGTGATCAAAAATGTGTTGGTCATCAGCCATCTCCCAGATATAGGACACTGGAGCTCCCAGTTTGACCTCTACTGTAGGTTTATGTGTTACTAATTTCAATAGAACAATTTAACGATGGTATTTTAAAAGTATGTCCAGCAAATTACTAAATGACTTCAAACAGCAGTATCAAGTGCACTTTCATCACTACCACACAGAAGCTGACACAATCGGAATTTGACTAAGACACCTAGGCAGGCATAAATGCAGTAATGCAGCTGACACATTTGGTATTCAAAGTTTATGAGCTAAATGAACAAGTGGCATCATCTTGATAAGCTTCAGCCACAGAAACTGACTCCAGTGCTGAATAGCAATATTGCCTTAGTCCTAGGACACCTCAAAGGCCTCACTGTTAAATTCAAGTATCCAATAGCAGCATCTTTAATAAAATACATACTGCAGAGCAGTTTTGCTCCTCTAGTAAACACTAAAATAGTTAAATATGCAGCTGTAGAAGATGAAATCTTTTGGTTAAAGTGACAATCCAACTTGACAACCTCTGCTCAGCCTAACCTACTATGTAGGTCAGCAGTATGTTTCATTCCTTCCTTTCATTTAAGTATTAATAAAGTGGGTCATAATAGTCAAAACAACCACGTTGTTTCCTACGTTGCTACTAAATGCTCTAAAATGATGTTTAAAAGGGCATTTCCATGTATTAGTATATGGTCGGCTCAGATAAAGAGCCTGTCGGCTGGGTAATGATTAGCACAGTGGAAGTAGCTGGTGTGTCAAGATCCGTATTTCTGACTCTGTTTGATATGACCACAACCTGCCCTGACCACCACATACTATAGTTCTTCCACATGTAGAACCTTTAGTTTTTATTGTTTCCTTTTCTTCATATGTTATTCTATTGTGTTCTTTCGCTCAATCAATTGATCATTTTTTTTGACACTTTTCACCATAATCGCTATTATAGATTGTACTTTAACCATCTTTACCTCTTGAAATGTCTCAGGAAGATCCCAATGTTCATACTCTTTTTGGAGTCAAGAATTGTGACCTAAGGAAAACAAAAACAACACAAGCATTAATACCAACCACAAAAGGTTCCACCACTACATAATCATATTCAGAGGTAAAGACAAGTCCATACTCACAATTACACTTCACATAATCTCTTAGGAAGCAAAACACTCCCACACACTGTGTTAGTTTAGCAGTTCCTCATTGATGACATTGATGATGACTAATGCGGAACATTAAACAACATCAGTTCTTATATGTCTGCTTGTTACTTCCCCAGCTTTTACATACAGTGTCAGTTTATTGTCCATGCCCATAAAAACCTACAGTGTAAGATTGTCTACATTAGTTACTGAAAATCAACATTTGTTATTCACCAAAATCCAGTTATGGCCTGAGTGCAACCCTAACTATTTACCTGAGGCTCCAGTGGAAAAGGGTCCATGCCCACACCGTTCTTCAGACCCATGACTCTTGAATTGCGTAGTGAAGCCCGTTTGTTGTCATGACTGAAAAGCTCCTCCATGCTCCGAAAATCCAGCACCAGGTCCCGCTGCTGTCGCTTAGATGTCCAGACATTCAATTTACCCAGGACACGCTGGCTGGGAATAGTGTCCCAGTTCAACTTTTTCAAGGAACGTCGTTGGGCATTACGAGAAGAAAAAGGAGGGGGAGGAGGAAGAGGAGGAGGAGGAGGAGGAGGAGGAGGTGGTGGTGGTGGTGGTGGTACAGCACACATGGGGGGAGCAACAGGAGAAGAGTCTTGGAGATCTGAATCTTCCTGAGCATGCGGTGGACAAGACGGAGCAGAGTCTTGAGAGGAACAGCTAGGAGATCTTAAAATCAGCACTCCCTCCATCTGTAGCTCTCAAATCTGAAGATGATGGGAAGAAGTGTCCCTGCTGCTGAATCTGGAAAAATTGCATTATTTTAGACAAAAAAAAAAATTCTTCATTCAGAACATGAAATGTGCGTTTGCACTTGTTGCCTCTTGTGTGTTTTGGAGCTGAAATTATTCGACAATAAATCAACAACAAAACTGATCAATACATGTCTAAAGGTTTTACAATTAATGTCCTTAATTTAAGTAGTTCCAGCTTCTCAAATGTTAATATTGTTTATGTTCACTGTCTTCAGGTATAATAAATTTAATGTCTTTGGATTTTTGATTGTTTGAGCAAAAAATGGCATTTCAAGGTGTTACCTTGGACTCAGGAATCTGTGATTCACAGTTTCAATATTTTATAACATTTGATCTGAAAAAAATGAATCAAGAAAATAATCGTTAATCATTTTGAGTTGCTGCCCATATATGATAAGATATTAGGGATAATCTTCTTCAAATATAATGTTTTCCCATTGTTTTATAGCTACAGACTTATGTTTACCCACCCTACATAAGCATATACCACAGAACCATAGAGACTATTTAATTTCTAAATATCAACATACATTTTACTCTCTACTCCACTGCATTGAAGTTATGTCATTTTTAACTTTAAACTTCTCATATGGTTTCATATCACTATAAAGTGATCCAATATTTAATCAAAAAAATGAAGATGTCATATAATAATATATCAGTCATGGGGACCAAAACACTAGTTTTATTGCAAGAATTGCATCTTGCTGTTTATACTGAGGCTATGCAATTTTGTTAAGTAGGATTTTTCATGTGGGACTTGCAATAAAGTACATTGCTGTATTGGTACAAAGTAGAGGACCTTCTTCCACCACCGGTATTTTCATTACTGTTTTACCCTCTGCTTCTCTTCCCTGAACTACACAATAACAATTAACACACAGATATAATGTCCTCCTAATTCACTTTTCATACGAAACGTCATTGAGATAATGGCCTTATTTTATTGCTACAGTCTTTACAGCATAGGCAAAAGCCTCAAACAATATAAATGATACTTTGTATTACTTATTCGAGACCAGTGTTGAATTCGGCATAGATGTCATCCACCAAGTATAACATATAACATGAACAAGTACATGACATATAAACCTTTTACATTAAATGTGGATCTGCACTTCTTTTTGGACATCCGTTGTTTATTGTCGTGGAGGAAGGCTGTATTAACAAGCCAGTCAACTGCAATTAACTGTGCTTATTGTGATGACTAATACTGACATTTTTTAAATAAGCATGTGCATTTTGTGATGATTTAATTTGTATTAATTCGACATTTTTTTGAGCGAGATTCGCTGTCAGTTCTTGATTTGCAATGAAATCGGCTCACCTTTACAAACAAGGCTCCTAACTGAACATATCATCGAGCATAAGCAACTCAAATGTAACATACTTTGAACTGCAACTAAAGCACCGATTCATTTTACTCACCGTGTCCTTTAAAAAATGTAGCTGTCAAATGAATCCGCAGTCCGGTAAGTAAAGCCTCGTGCTACTCCACTGAAAGTATGTCTCACGAGCGGCAGTCACAGGTGCAGGACACGCGCCTCCACCAATCACATTCAACCCAGATGTTTCCAGGTAAAGGAAACGCCCTTTTGGGTAAGGTAAAACGGCCTATCTCAAACTTTTTCACGTTAAGGACTCTTAAAGTGACACAAATTAGTCCACTGAGCCCCTGTCTGATAAGATTTTGTCCAGGGTTTTTTGTTTTTATTAAATAAAGTGCATGAGACCAATCATCAAACTATCATTGATGTTGTAATTGTGTTAATTGTGAATGGAATTATAGTGAAAATAAATGATTCTCCTTTTTGGTGGGGACCCCTGGACACCACATTAAGAACCACTGGGGTAGTAGATGTCTAAAACTCCCACATGGTAATCAACAGGGGTTAAAAATGTACAGTTCAGGCAGAAGAAAAACCTACAGGACCCAAAGAATGACAAGAAAAACATGACACTGATGCTTGGAGAGTGCCATTTCTCACTTGGGAATTTCACTTGTGATTTGACTGAACTATGGTAGAGACTCTTATATGAGAGACATTATAGCCTAACTGGTGCAAACTCTGAAAATGTGTGAACTGTTGATCCTGATTAGAAATGTGATACCTTTTGTTGGGGTTCCAATGACTCAATAATCAAACAGGAGATAAATATAATAAATGATGATAAATAATGGTTGATCAAGATTACTCAAATGCTTCTACATGATTGTAATCACAACATTATGATTTTACTTGACAGAATCCCAATGGTTGCTTCTCTGTCTATATACGCAATATTCTAGGCTACAGTGCAATACTAATGAAATGAAGGAGCAAACAGGAAAATACAGCCCAGGCATTTGAAAATGTGTAGTTTTTAATTTTGCTCCCTTGGGGTGGGGTGCGAGTTTTCAGGTCTGAGTGAGGAATGAAGGCAGAGAATCACATCAATCCAAGACAAGACTTCATTTATCATCTTAAATACCGTTATGTGCAAACATTCATACAGTACAACACACCAGCTCAGCCTAGAAAACATTGATTGTACACAAATAAAATATCTATCTTATAAATCTTGGTTCTCTCTCGGCAGCAATCTAAAGACTGCCAGTCAGAGTGACTTAGAATGCTCGTCACATCTTTTCAATTTACAGGAGGATTTACGACTACGGAGCCAAAAAGAAAAATCCTATTGCCATTCATTTTGGTTTTGGGGTAAGGAACTGAAAAGGCGCAGGTTTGGAAGAGGGAGTCACATTTTATTAATATTGCTGTGTGGTGGTCAAACAGACCAGGAGCTTACCAGAGAGATTGCAAATTTTAGCCGCGAGTGAGGCCAAGGTCTTACTGAGTCGCACAAATTAAATCCACTTCCTCACATAATTGCTCTTAAGAGTGCAGCTTTAAATGTAAACCCACATTTTTGGATTCTGCTTCAGCCAGTTTCATGATTGAAAATAACAACAGCGAGCACGGCACTATGCAAGTCAATGTGAGCTGGTGCACAGAAGGCCGAGAGTAGAGCTTCAGTGCGTTCACATATATCTGCACCTACACTCGGGATCACTGCCTGCCATGCAAATACAGAGGAGACATGAAGCTGGAGGACTAACAGATTAACTGATGGAAGATTTCATAGAGCACTCCCTTGTGTTACTAGAGACTCTTATGAGTTAAATGCAACATGGTAAAACATGACAATGTTTACACTGGACTACCTTCATTTGCCTTCACAGCAGTTTGACACTGGGACACAAAACCAGTCTCAATCAACTGACATTTGGAAAGTATCTATTACAGATTTGGTTAGCCGGAGGCATCATTTCATGATAGTGTGTAGTGTTGTCATCTGCAAAATGTCATTAATGCCATACTCATAAACTAGGTCATTTGGACAAACCAGAGGTTTCAGTGTACAACATGCTGATTCCAACACATAAGATGAACATAATAAATACAGTGATGCATAAGAAAACACATTACGTATTTAGTACCATACCTATGTCTTATCTTGTCATAATTGTCAACAATTGATGATTGTTTCCTTTCATTACATCCAGACAATGTTTCACTTAAAAGAAATAAAAACAAATGATGAAATCATTAGTGTTACTCAAAACACCATCTACTAAATTACAAGAACTGATGATGAAACATTAGAATTAGTCGTGTTAGATAGCTAATCTTCAGTGTGAAGAAAGGTAAACATCTGCAAATATATAATGGTTGAGTAAAAACTGAAATAAATGATCCTAGAAGGTCTTAATATCAAACAAAAAACATATTTCAACAATGCATCACTGTTATGTCTGTCCTTCTACCAAAAACAAACAAAAAAGAAAATCATCTATTTTAAATAGTCATTAAAACAGTTAAATGGAGTGAATCCATTCAAGTCTGTCTGATCACAACTGAGTTTGAGTTTGGACACACTTTTTCACTCAAGTGGATGAGGAGATGTGTCCAATATGTTTGACTGGTACAGTAGGTCACACTCCAATATAGGTAGGTCATAATCCAACAAACGTTTCTCTCAATCCTCTTTGGGTAAATTAAACAAAATCAGTAAAATACCCAAAACCAGTATAACTTTGGGAAGCTGTGGCACTGTTTGTTCAATGATCACTGCATATACCAGTTTAAGTTAAGAATTTTCAGGATTATTACAGACTAAGCACTGCAGAATTTGCAGTCTAAAAACACATCACCCCAACAGTATTCTGTCCATTGCTGTGAAGCAGAGGACATACAGCTGACTAGAACAGAAATAATGAGGAAATAAAGAGATGACAATCAAATTAAGGAGAAGTTAAACTAAACACAACAATGTGTTTTTTATAAACTACAAAACAATCATAATTTCAAACATTAAACAGTACTTAATTTTAAATGTACATTGATTTGAAATGTCTGGACATTCCTTTCCAGTGTACCATACAAATCTCCTTCATATGTTTGAAATCTTTTTCAGAACTTATCTTTATTCCTCCAGGCCACATGTTCATTTAGTACATTAAATTATCTTATTTATAAGGAGGCACACCAGGAGTGATAAGGTCTGGAAGAGTTTCAACGTAGTGTTTGGTTACATCTCAATGTGTGAAATGGTTCTTACCATTTTGCCTGTCGTCACCTGTCTCTGTTACTAAGATGTGGGGTTGAAGTTGAACTCAGAGCACTGGGAGCACTTGAGGAGTACAATAATGGCCGTAAACATGACTAACACAAGCTCACACAGCAACATAGTGTTGAGATAGAAGGGGTCAAGTCATATAGGAGAAAGTTTCTCTGGGAACAAAGCACAAATAGGATTAGAGTGAAAAAAAAGGAAGTTGGTAGGAGAGGCACTAAAAGCCCCCTGACTGTTCATGAAACTGGCCACTTGTTTTTGTTCAGCATTTGGCCCATTCATCAATAATACCCTGCAATTCATCTGTTCAATAATCAAGTCACACCCTCATCTCATATCTTTTTCCATCCAATGATCAATACATTTCCCTCTGTAGTGGTCCTCTGTAAGTTGGGGGTTTCAACAGGTAACAGGTGGAGGTGGTCGAAAAGAGGACTGCAGGAGGTCCAGCAGGCGCTCTCACTGCTCCTCTAACCAAGAGGGCTTGTCGGCCCCTGGAGGCCTCAACTTTATGTTGAACTGCTTCAGCGTCTGCTCCAGCTGCTGCTGGTTGCCAGCAAAGTACGCCGAGATAGCATTATGGAAGAGGAGGAGCTGCTTATGCATCACCTTCACCTGTGTGAGACAAAGCCAGACAGGGCATATAAGTTTGGTTTGTGTGTACAATCATAAATAAATGTGACCATATCGAGTCAACCTGGATGTATACATTTTTTTCGACTTACAAGTCTGGAGATTAGTCGCTGCCAGCTTACCTTATTCTCCTCCAAGAACTTGAGTTTAATGGTGACGTCTGAGCGGAGGCGTTCGTACTTGTCCTTTTGGACTTGGAACTGTTGTTGAGCAGCATCTATGCGGGCTACGGCTACAGCATCTCTTGGACCCAAACTCAGCTCCTCTAAGTCTGACCTGTAGGCATCAAACTCCAATCTATGCAAAAAAAAGGAGGGGAGGGAAGACAAGAGGGCATACTTCAAAAATTCATAGGATAATGATTTTTATAAATAATTATAAAACATGGTGACATTAAATATTCATTTTAGCAGAAGGAAGGAGAAGACGAAGAAGAAGGAAAGAATTCCTTGTCTTATATTTCAGAAGTAATATACTAATACAGTCTTTTTTCAATGAGTTAATTATTTCACCCTGAGAAATCTAATGTATTATGTACTGTAAAAAAGGGTTTCCATTCTGTTTGTTAAATGAAAAGACTTTACCTGGCATTTTCATACATCTTGATGGTCATCAGGGTGTCCTCCATGGTCTTGTTGACCAGTGTGTTGATGCTGGACACAAAGAAGTTAATGGCACCAAGCAGAGTTTCTCCATTCTTACACAGCAACTTCTGAGTCTCTGCATTGTAGCCAAACTCATCCTGTAAGTGTAAAGAAATAGTTCATGCATACAGTAGAATGTGGATGGTATAAACATAAATCTAACCTAAAGCTATGTGAATAGATTTTGAGGCCTCACCCTTAGCTCTGGGGATTTCTGGCTGAGGTCAGCAAAGGTGTCACCCAGTGCGTGCTGTGTCTGCACCATGTTGTAGAAGTGGTTGGTCAGTGCTCTGGCCAATCGCAGCACATTCTCATATTTCCGTTTCGTGTCTCTCAGCACCTCAATCTGGGCCTCAAGCTCCAAGTCCACAGTCCTGGACCCCCGACCGAAACGCTCTGAGATCATTTGCTTTGTACACTGAAAGAAGACACATGAAGACATTAGTAAAACTATTTTGAGGCACACTACAATGAATTCACCAAGCAGCTCTTCATCATATAATGATCATTTATTCATTTTACTGGTTAGTCAGCATTATATAACCTCATGTACCTTGTAAGTGTTGAGGCCCCACTTCTTCACCGTTTCTATTTTCTCCACAGCCACTCCTCGGGTTGTTTCCTCTGCCGTCATTGATGAGCTGCTGCTGCTGTGGTGCATGTTGGAACCTGAGAGATAAGACCCAGAAAAGACAAAAAAAAACAACAAGGTAAATAACAAACAAGAGCAAACAAACACTTTGAGGTAAACAAAAGAAGATTAACCCAAGATTGAACCCCATAGACCAAACAGAGAATCCTTAACTACTGAAGTGTATTCAGTGCTGCATTTAAAATAGAAAAAAAATGAGGATGGTTTCTGAAATCTCTTAAATTGCAACCCATGCCCATCACCATTAGCCTTTAAAGCACTTCATCATGCATAGGAGTGAATTAATGAGTGAATGAAAGTTAGAAAAATGCAGAGGATGAAACAAAGAGGAAATACTGAGACAGCCTCATGTTTTTGACACAATTTATTTCATACTGGAGGTGTGATAAGACTGTAAATGTCGGTGTTAAAATTTCTATCTGATTAATTAATGTAGCATCTGTCGCGCGCTCAACCTTTTTTCCCAGTACCTTGGTATTCATGTGATTGGTTTGCTATGTGGTGGATGACAGAGCGGCTTGGGGGAAGGCTACCTCGCCTGGCCTTCGTACGCAGTTCTGTGACAATTGGTGGGTGGTCGTAAGGGAGGGTTTGGATGAAGGAAGGGTTCAGGGTGATTGTGCATTAGAGTAGGAGTGGGATTTACATTGGGGTTTTTTTCCAAATTGTGGGAACAATTTTGTTTAGGGTAAGGTGTAAACATGAAGTAATTATTGAGGTTGAACAAGCGTGCCAAAAGGTAGAGTAGGAGGAAAATTGGGAGGAGGAGCAGGGAGATGCAGAGGAAGAAACAGAAGTATGATGACAAAAGGGAGAGGAGGAGGATGAGGAACATGTAGGAGGGAATGGTGAAAAGGAGGTGGAGGACAAAGATAGACAGAATAAAGATGAAAAGACAACATTTAGTGCATGACAATCAGTGAATAATGCAAATGAGTGAAGATGAAGATGGGGGCAGTTTGAACTGCAGCAGCACTATAATAGTGCAATACTAAAAACACATCAATCTTTTAGGAAATAACGATAAAACAAAATGATTAGCATGAGAGAAATTAGGGCCTCTAAAAACTAGGTTGGCTAAAATCAACCCACTAAAATCTGAGTTGAACCACTGATATTCAAGGTTGTAAAACAAATTCACTTTGTGATGAACTTGAAGATGGTTTCTGTTTTGCTGAGAAACAGAAGTTCACAGATCAGTTTATTCTGGGAAAAACAAAAATAATAAATGGCATGATGCTTAAAAACCCAAGAGACACCAACCTGACAGACGAATATGTAAAAGAAAGGCAGTGATAGAAAAAAAAAAGGCACAATATGTCCAAGAAAAAGAGCAGCAGGTTAAAATAAGCACACTGCCCTTCTCTCCCCTGAAAAAAAGACATTTTAAAAGAAGATGAAAGAAACAAGAGAACAGCTGTCTAAATCTAATTCAACAAGTATAAAGAGCACCTTTCCAAAATGAGATATCCATCATGTGAGAAATATCCATTAAAAAAGAAAAGGAGAAAATCATTACACATTACTTTTAAAAAGATTAGAGTTCACAGAAAAAGTTATTGCTTGACAACCCTGAGCGACTACAGTATATTTAAAGACTAATGGTTCATATCCCTCATCTCCTAAAAATGGTTGTATCAAATTTTGGAAATTGGCTCTTTATCATTAATAATAATTAAGTCTAAGGAGCCACCTATTCCTGTAACTGGGATCCTTTTGTTAAACTCTTTATTGTAGCGTACAGCAGGGCCTAAAAGAGAGAGAGAGTGCAACAAAAAAGCAGAAACGTTATCATCAAAAAAGCAGCAGTGAGTGTGTCATTGTTTCCCTCTGAAACTAGAATGCCTTGAACATGAAAATGACATGAATCCTTCAGTGGACCCTCTGTATCACACAACACATGAAGGAAGGTTTTTTTTAAGTTTAACGTGGTATTTCATTATTTATTTATTTATTTAAATCACACAATTTGGGGACTAAAGTCAGTCAGAACATTTTAAATCACTTTGATACTCACAGGCTGTTTTCATCAGCAATATAATTCATCATTCATTCTGCCACTCTGCTTTGTAAGTCACGTTTTCAGATACAGTGAGAGGCCTATGCTACTGATGAATGAAAATCATTCAATCAGTGATGAATCAGTGCAAATTGACCACCAGTTATCGCAAATTAATAGCTTGCAGGGTCTCACGGGAAGATGATCTGAGGCCCCAGAAGTCAAATACTTCATTGTCCTCTGAATAAACTCACTCAATGAGTCCAAGAGTCTGAGGCAGAGCACAGAGTCAACAGAAGAAGTCCAAATGGGAAAGCTTAGAGGAGCCTGAAAAGATATGAAAGACAAAGAGTGAGCTCTACCTTTGATTGAGCTGGTGGGGATGATACCTTCTGCTGTTCCTCCATACCCCCCAGATACAATGCTGGTCTCGTTCAGATTGGGACCCGATACCATCACCTGCTGTAGGTCCTGCAAAGTTTAAATGGGGAAATAAAAAAGAAGAGAACGGAAGAGAGGGAAAAACGGAGGATTGGGGGTATGAATACAAGGAGATTATGACTAAAATTCAGGCAGTGTAGACAATGTATGTTAACGACTCCTTCACTAGAGGGGGACAAACACTACTATGTTAGGAAGGTTAGTCAGTACACACAGTCGTCAAGCAGTGTTCAACTCAACGGCTTATCTGGGAGTCAACGGGGAAAACTGTTAAGTGTGTTAAAGACAGAAAAGCACTAAAGTTCCCGGTCAATAATTAACCTGGCTAAAGACATGAGCTGAGTCTCCTGCTATGCTGCTGTTTGGAGCGAGCGCAACGACAACAACTACTGCACCTCAGCAAACTAACAGCGACCTTAATGATCTAAGCAGCAGGAAATGTTCAAGCAAACTATTTTCTCCTTCCAGTATAACGACCATCGCAGGCTTCAGTGTGTTTTCCTTCATCTAACTCACTGTTTTCCTTTGTTTGCCTCCCTGCTTGTGTGTAAGCTAGTGAGAAAAAAAAAACAGTTGTGAGGGATTTATGGGAAAAGGAAAATCTGGCCTGAAAAGATTTCTCACTTTGGCAAAGCATATGTTGAGCCCAGGTTACCACAACAAAAAGGTTTTTTTACTTTACTCATGCATGTGGCCATGAGCAAACCTCTCATTTCATTTGTGGTTAACACTACACAGAAAAGTATGGGCAAAGACTCATATTATCCATCATAAAATATAAAAAGGGGCATAATGCATACAACAGGACACTTCCTGAGGCCTAAAGACTCAGTCACATTAAGATTTTGATAAGGAAACTACTGATGAATTCTCTGGAGGGGAGGCAGCAGTTTCCTTTTTATAAACAAACAACAAAGAGTATGTTTGAAATGACCAAAAGGAAGTAAAAAAATGTTGCTGTGTCACTGGAGGATAAACAGTATTCACTGAGGGAGATGAATATCTTCTTACACATGTATCTAGGCTCTGTTTGTTGAGACAGACCTACAGCAGCAGTAGTCACGGTCAACTCTCTCTTTGCTTCCTTCCCAGAACACAACTACGTCTCTTATTATGATTGAAACATCAAAACAGTATTACGGCATTAGTATGACAAGATTATTAGTATGACACTGTGTTTTGTCAAACGACACCCGCTAAAATTAAAGGAATCACACTCATTCTTCACCCAAGTGCACACACAAAATCTATGCTATATTAGCTCACTCAAACTCTGGATGGGTTTCGTAGCTGATCAAATGAAAATCAAATGAAAACAGATTTTAATGTTGATACCCAAGTGTTTTGTTCCAGCTAGAGTTAGTAGGAGCCAAAAAAAACAGCAGTACAATTCAAGCTGCACAGTGGTTTGCTATAAAAATGAAATATTATATCTGACATTTAGTGAAATAAACCAACATAGTGATGCGAGGCAATTTAATGGCTTATAAAGTCAAACCACTGAACAGTTCTAACACTAACAAAAAAACACACACACACACACACAGACATAAATGCACAAATGGCCTGCTCACCCTGGTGCCTCTGGAGCTCCCTACCTTCTCATCTAAGCTCCACTGCAGCTTTGCAGCCTGCATAGAGATGAAGGAGGGGGGGAATCGACACACACAACAACAACAACAAAAAAAGAACAAATAGAAAAAGGAAAAGGAGACAAAAAGAAAAAAAAATCCATAACTGAAATCATGAAACAAGATACAAAGATGTAAAAGAAATTCCAGAAAAATCATTGTAATGCCCACAGACAGCTGTGAATGAAGGAGGATGAAGAGCAGTGATGACTCATATCACAGCAGCTCAGCTTTGTAGTTACTTTGTGTTAAGGTTAGTGCATCATCCAGTTAACTGGAAAAACACATTTTTCTTGTTGTTTTAGCACAGTTTCCATCTTTAATGTGTTCCCACTGCTCTGCTATGATATTATTCCATCACTGTCTCTAGACAAAGGAAATACTGATTTCTGATAATCATAAGGATATTTACTTTCAAGATATTAATAAACACTAAAATTGACATTCACATTAAGGAAAAAATAAAGAAGGAAATGTGTACGCACACAAACATCCACATAAACTCATTTTAAGTGGCCAAACAGGTAGCAGGTAACACACTTTGATTGCTGGGACAGATAAGACTCTATTTTAGCAACTGATCTGGGGTCACGTCAGCAGTAACATGGCCTTCATCACAGCACATCTGCTCATCTTCTGCAGTGCACAATCACAGTTTAACATGTAGCTTCTTGCACACCAAAAAAAACTACTCAAAAATGAATAAATAAGTTAAATACAAGGACATGGCTTGTTTAATTACATTTGCTATTTATCTCTCCACCAGAGATCTGCTTCATGCTGTGGCATCTGTTCAATGTGGGAGAAAGCTGACGCAGGAACATGTCCCTCCCTGGACACTTTGTTGACACAGTGCCTGTTCCCGGAGAAGGAAGGAAACTATAGCAGTTTTGAGACATCAAACAGTAATCTGGTTGTCATATCCTGACACCTACAGTAGGTATGTAAATATTAATCATCTACAGATGCCTTACCACAAACACGACATGGCCTGATAGGTGTGGACCAGACAGCAGAGGCTCTGCTCTAAAGTGCCACAAACCACTATTTCTAAAATAAATAGGCTGCTTTGAGATTCAACAATATAATAAGGATATCCTTGTTATCACAATTAAAGTACAAGTTATCACTTGTGAGAAATTGTGTCTAACACGATGAGGATCTTAAAATACTGGTGATTCTCAAAGTGAGTCACTGTGATGCATGTGATGTTTTTGCCAGGATGCTGCTGGCAGTCAAATCTATCTCTGTCACTGTAGAGAAAGCTGTCAGTCACATCTGCTGTTCTGACACACACAAGGACACAATGCTACAACATCTGAAACCAGACATATTCTCCTCTTCATCTCTGTGCTGCAGCTTTAAACCAAGTGCTGCACAGATATCAATCTGATTTCTGAGGGCTTTCACCCAAGGACAAAGCACAGCCAGTGTCAGATTAATTGCTGTGTTGCTATGACAACTGGTTGATATTCAGCACTAAACAGTGCTGAGTATGAACATATTAAACTGAGGAAGACACACCAAACGTCTGAATACTTCAACATACAAGCTTACTAAGGAAGTAGGATTTTCTTTTACTATTTTGAGCAGACTTTGAGCAGAGTCACATAGTTTGGTTAGCAAATAACAAAATTAACTGTCGGGGCTTCGTCCAGGATCTTCAGTCTATTTGTCAAACAAGGTGTGGCTTAGATACAGAGGAATGCACAACCTGTTCCACCTAACTTACTCTACAACTACACTGTTATCATGCTAACTGACTCTGACAAACACACTCCTGTGAATGATGAAGACGAAATGTCAAACCAGCACAGTGTCTTTTACCTTCAACTCAGACCCACAGCTGATTATTTGTTCTATAAGTGTCCTGGTGGGGGTGTGGGGGTGTGTGTGGAGAGTTTAGCATATCAATTCAACACCTACTGTTAAGGTTAATACACAAGAGATGTGTCTGCTACCCTTAACAAGAAGCCACATGATCTGTTAATGGGAACAACTGGTTCCCAAGGAGACAGCTACACCTGATTTCCCAGCAAGGTCTCTCTAATTTAACTCAGCAAGCCAAGCAACACAAGGACTTCTACATGTAGGTATACAGGTGATACATAACACAGTTCAATCCAGGAAGAAAACAATATTTAAGTTCACAGCAAGAGACTGGAATACAGCTTCTGAATGATTACTCTGCTCTGAGTGGCTGAACACAAGTACTTTCAGGTGAAGTGAGAAAGAACAACTGTGAGTAATTGACCCCATTCATACAACTAGTGTTCAGGACAAACAACTGAGAAGAATGAGTCCTGAGCTGCACTGAGCATATTACCACAGAGCAGAGTGGTACTGTGGTGTGAATGGCATGAAAAGAGCCAGCTCCCTTAGCTAACCTCGTGATAGCAGAGAACAATACCCATAACCACAATGTGTCAAACTTCAAACAACCAAAGGCACACATTTCTCCGTCACATTGTGATAAAATTCAGAATGTGGGTTTGATTTTGTCATGTGAATGATTTCAAACCTTCAGGGATAGTACTGTATTACTGAATATATCATCAAGTTTAAGGCTATTATTAAAATGTCCTTAGGAGAAAAACTCACAACAAACAATAATCGGGTGCCTGAAGAAAGGTCACTTAAGATTTTTTATAAGAAAGTACAGCTTGACATATAAAAATGCAAAGGTACAATACAGAATACACTACCTTTTTTTGTTAAGAAAATAAACTTGTTTAAAATAACAAAACAACAAAACTAATATACATCTTTTCAAATGGAAAAAAATCTAATCATCACTGCTGTAAAAACACACTTTGATGCAAGAGTCTCTATGTGATGTACCAGCTGTAAAGGGCCAATAAGCCAAAGTATCAGAGTTAGTGGAAAATACAGTAAGGATGCCTAACAAACAAATGAATAAGGAAACTAATGGCTCTGTGCCCTTGTCTGCTTGCTGGATTCTGGCTTTGGGTATGCAAATGGTCTTGTGGGCGGCTTAGGGATTGCATGTGGGTAAACACAAACATTGTGTAATAGCTTTAAATAGGTAAATAACAACACTGGGTGGTCTCAAGATGTTCCACAGAGTCATGGAATGAAGTAGGTAGTGTGACCCACCTGTTCAAGGCTGTCGTCTTCTGCTAGCGTCCCTGTGTCGCCATTACTGTTGATAGGAATCTCCATTGTGGCAGCTTTACTCATAATGCTGTCTGTCATAATGCACTGTGAGAGAGAAGAGAGAGAGAGAGAAAGTGTGGATGCAGCAAGCTATGTAAATAAAGTGAAAAGGGTAGGCATGGAAAAACAGTGAGGCCTAAATCCTGCTTTAAAGACAAGAGTAGTCAAAACAGCCAAATCATTAGGCAGATGGGAATATAATTGCTACAAACAAGCATGAAGGCAGTTTTCAAAGAGCAAGGCTACACTCGCATAAAAAAAAAAATGAAGAAAAAAAGACACACCTATGAAAGCCCCGCACACAGGAGCCTGCCACTACAATGAGCCATCTTGTTGAAGTGGCCACTTTAGTCTACAGCTCAGTTACACAACTGTATGTTGGCGGCGCCTGCACCCTTTACACCCAGACCACAGGGGTGATTGCAAAATGCTGTCAACACTGTCTAGTCATTCAAACACTTGAAACTGATTTGGCTTGCACAGTCGCACCATAAAGCTGTACAAACACATGTGTAACAACATTTGCAAAAAAACAATGTTGAGCAGGCAGTAATATATTTCCTATTTTTGGCTTAGAAAGGAATAATGAATTCACGGCTTAATGAATTCACTAGCACAAACACTAATGAGGGGTCTGTTTGTAGGTGTATGCTTCTCTATGTGTGTGTGTGTGTGTGTGTGTCACATGGCCACAGATGATGGTGCAAAATTAGGTTCAATTTGAGGGCCCACAGATGTGAAAGAGGCTCATCAGGGTTTTCATACTGCTGAGTAGATTGTCACACCTTTAAATGTCACACCTGGATGAACTCCAGCATGAACAGTCCACACAAAGAAGCAACAATACTGCAGGCGAGTCACAATGATGCATTGGTGTGTATTGTGAGTAATATTATGTACATTTCATCAAAGAAATGGAGAACAATCTGCCGGTCTGATTGTGTGAGTTAAATCGCTCTCAATAAAAGAACAGAAGCTTAGACACAATCTTATGAATCTAAATAAATGCATCAAAAGTCCTTTACTCCCACTCTGATTGGTGAATAGGAAGAAATAAACAATTTCACTAAATTAGGATTCTTATTTTAACACACAACGCAGTCCAAAAATCTCATATTTAATATGCATATTAGGCTTTTTAAAACTATTTGATGTGTAATCTCAGATGCATTTACGACACTGTGCAAAGCAGTTTTTACAGGATGGAACCCACATGTAGCATACAGCTAATACAATGAGTGTATGGTCCAATAAGCAGAAATGTAAATTTAAAAAAGGCTTGGTGTTGATGGTGTGACTGTAACCTAAACAAACTGTAAAGCAGGTTTCTAGGAGTTGGATCACTTGCTGGCACTGCTATCACTGATGATGTGTGAAGGGAGGACTGAGTACTGCTTGTTTGCATTGGCTCTGACCTCACCTAAGAGGTCTTTTCCATTATAAAAGCACACTTAGCCATGCCAAGTCCATTTCCTGAGGAATGGCACCTCTGTTGACTTTACACGTTGCTTCTTTTGGCCAAAAATACGTTTACTCAAAAACACTCCTCTACAACAACTCACTGCACCTGTGTCAGAGCTTCTGGGTTAAAATAAAAATAAGTCTGAATGACAGTACTGTTTATCATCAATCCAAACTCTTCCACCCTATAGTGCCATATTAACAGAGATTTTACTTAACGTACAAGACGTTCAGATAAGCAATTTTATCAGAGACTAAAGGACTAGAGCAATCAGGTTTGCTGCACTAAATGTGCTCAAAAGGAGACTATATATGTATTTCTGATATCTAGTTTCCCTTATAAATGTAAAATAGAATAGGAATAACAAAAGTAAATGAACAACAAAAGAAACGATTTTTCTTTTTTTTTGTTTATTAACCTACGTCATTAACGTAGGACGTGTTCCCTTTTTGCGTCAAGCACATATGCCTTGAGCTCAATGGCACAGTTAAAAATCCTAAAAACAGACTACTATCTTGTTGTTGACTAAAGCAGAACAGTAAAGTGTGGGGACCAGGCTGAGGGTACATGTCAAACAGAGCTGGGAGCCTGAACAGGTGCAGGTGCACAGGTGCACAGCTGTTCTCTCTCCAGCAGGTAACGCTGGCTTGCAGGAGGCCTCTGGTTGGTTCAATTTGTCCAAAACAGTGGGATGTTTGTTCGGGTCGTGAAAAATGACTGACCGCAATAGCTATGTGATGGAAGTGACAGGAGCATTTTAAGGTTTGAAATGAATTGGCTTTCTAGAAAAAGGCCTACTTCCAATTATCTACATGCAGCTGAAGAAGCTTACTTCAAAATGTGTTCACTGTGCGTATCTGGCAGGTTAAAATGAACCAATATAAAACCCCAAACCCAGACATGAGACAGTATAGTGGTTAATAAACAGTGACGGACTGTCTTACCGGTGTGTCGGGTCTCAGTCGTAAAAACAGACTTGTTCGGCAAAGCTAACGAGCGAGCTAATAACCGGCTAACGCCAGTGCATCCCCGACCGCTGGCGGAGAATTAGCAGACTCTGATGTGTCTTTTGCAGGTGGGAAATAATGCAATGCTCTTAATTATGAATATTTTAAAGACATAGCCGGGTGAAGTCTTGTTCTATCCGCGTTTCTCTCCCGAGTCTATAATCCTCTGTCTTCTTTTTTAATGAATGCAGGAGAGACGCTTTACGGAACTGACGACAGCGAGGAATTCATTCCGCAGACGCGCTCCGACTCAAAGAGCGTCTATTATTGAGAGGAGGAGTCACTCTTTACCAAGCCGAAAACCTGCCACGATGTCCTACCCAGCGTAAACCTCTACCTAATAGGTAGGTTTACATATACAGTGTTAATTTATGAACAGGGCAGAGCATATTCACTGCAAAGCATCTTGTAATATTCAAGTTATTGTTATTATCATTTTTGTTATTGTTTTTTGGTTGTTTTTTTATTAGCTTTTTCAATTATTTATACACATAGCCTATATAAAATGACACATATTTATAATAGATTCGTATACGAATTTAACTTTTTGCTATATTCAAATACAGAGATTAAACAATAGGTTCGTTTGTTTACGCAGTATGAGTGATTTTCGAAAGAAAAACAATCTACCATTAAACTATAGACACACAAATATAGAGCATAATGTAATAATCACTTTAAAGACATCTCTGAATCCTATATTTAGTAAGCGCTTCCTCCATCCCATTTCGGAATGACGTTTATTGTACCTGAAAATGGCAATGGAGTAAGAGCTCTTTTCTTTATTCTGCCTCTACACGTCTACAACCAATCTTTGGGAGCGCCCTGCAGGTGATGTGTAGATTCATCAAACTGCTACTGACTGTACACTAGCTCAGGTGTGAGTGAGTTGTACGTGTCATTTTAATTGTCCCCCTCTATAAGAAATGCTGCGGCATATAACCTTAACTTTAACCTTCAGCCTACGGTTGAACACGAGACTAGATTTATTTCAAGAAACCCTGCCCTCTGTGGGGCTGCAAGTGCAAATTCACTTTAATTATACTGTAATTGTGGCCACTTTTACCTCATCCGTGAAAAAAGTTATACGAATGCAATATGAAACCACAAACAGGGTAGTAATTGTAATTAGACTGATTGTGATATTTTATAAAATATAAAAAGATAACAAGAGTCACCTTCTCATAGTTTTTAAATTATGTTATAGGACTAAATTTTATTCGATAGTGTCCAGCAGTGGCATTTTGATGCACTAAATTGTGCTACACCCTACATGTGATTTCTTGAAAAAGTCTAAATACATGACAGCAATGGGTAAGATGAAGATTGCCAGTGTGAAACACAGAATACCTGTTGTATGGAAACAAACACGCAAACAGTCACTCCAATCAGCATTCCATTAACATACAGTACAGCAGCTTGAAACAATGGGACAGCCTGGGGGAATAAAAGAGGAATGCTCTCGCATACACCTAGTATTTCACACACTTTTCCATGTATTATATATTATTTTCAAATAACATCATATGATTTTTTTATGATGACTTTAATGAAACTTGACTGTACATGTAGTTTGAGGTTGCTAACTTGTCATCTCCATCACTTGTGTGACACTGATCCTAACTTCCAATAATTTAGCTGCAGTGAGAGCACAGGGCAGCTACTATACTGCCCTCTGTGGGTATATTTCAGTAAGAGGTGATATCGTGGAGGAGGATAAGGGTACTGGGTCAGACTGTCTTGTGGAAATTCAGTAGAAAAAAAAGTTAATTTATTTTACCATGAGAATCCACTATAATCCACTATATAATCCACTAAAACAAAACAACTGAAACATTTCAGTTGCAATTCTTGTCAAGAAATTAAAGCTAATCTCTCATGTTTGAATAAAAGTATGAAAATATACATACATACATCTACCTTTGACCCAGTAACAGTAAGGATGTCATGTTAGAAAACAATATATTAGAAAACAGTTTAACAGTAGCTGAGGAGTAATAACGGGTTTAAAAAAAAAAAAAAAAAAAAAAACACTATTCAAGTACCATAAGTAAGCACTGTTTTATTCAGGCTTGGTTGATGACAAAACTGTGGAGGTTTGAGCACAGCACAAGCACATGCAGTATGAGCCACTACCTACAAACAGTGTTAACAGTGCTGGAAGAGAGCCTACCAACACTGACCGGCAGAGGAGCTTCTGCAGTCAATCAGAGCCTGAGAAAGAGGTGGAAAGTGAAAGCGGGGGAAAGAGTGAACATTTCATTAATGAATATATGGGACATTGAAAGAAGTGTACAGCCAAAAGAAACTCTCATGGTATTTTTTGGAAGGGGCGTGAAACACCATATGGAAATGTTCAACTATTGGAACTGTGTGTGTACAGTACGAGTTTTCCAGCTGTCGGTGTGTTTTTTTTGTGCCAGTCTGTGTCTCTACCTGTTCCAGACAACATGGTGGGATGATTTGTGCAGTTTCTTGTAAAGGTCTATCCTAAATAGTTTAAAAACTAAACAAAAAATGTTTTACATCTTGCGGTTGTGAATAATGTAATCACAGGCAACATGATGAGCTACAGCAGCTGCTACTGCAGATGTGTGTGCAGTGCTGTCCACCCATGTTAAAGCCTATTGCAGTCATACTTCCACCCCAGATTAGTCCGTGACCATCAGTTTCTTCAAATTATAATAATGATTCATTTTTAATGTCTGTAGAATCTTGATTTATTGGATTGAGATGATTTATTGACTCTTTCTCCTACATGTGCAATAATTACATTAGTTCCATTTGTTTTAAAGTAGAAAGGAAAATTACCAAATGATGGGCAAGCAAGACTTTTTGTCCAACAGAGGCATGCTATAAAAACAGCTGTATTTTACATCAATATATCAAAGCATATGGTGTAAAGGAGAGTTGCTTCCACAGAGGTTTGGGTTTAAAATGATTGTCTTTACAGTAAATCAAGGATCATAATTCATGGCTGCTTTTAAGTTTCTGTGCTCAGTCTCATGAACTTTTGGTTTCTTGTAAAAGTGAAGGAATGTCACTGAATATTCATGTAGAACAAACAGATCAAATACATTCACACTTGCAGTAAACTCACAGAAAAATGTGTGCATGTGTGACAAACAATATGAAAATGAATATTAGGGATAGCATGTACATATTTGTAAGGAACCAAACTCACTCACTCAGTGGCTTGTGACCACTCATTGTTGTTTTGGAAACTGCAGAGTTAGCATAATGAAGCACAGAGGAGGGCGTGCATATGTTTCTGTTAAATGTCATGGCTGTAGGAAGTAATGGAGAAAGTTTTTGATCTTTGGGTTAGTTGGCAACCGCATGAAGCATAAGTTTGGCTGTAGAGGGACTAGTTACTGGAATCAGGGGAAGTTATTCCTTACTCAGTGATTAGTGTGCCGACTCACCTGCTGACTCATGTAAAGACTCACGCCAATTCAGCAAAAGTCACATGCATGCACTTTTAACACCCGTGCACACACTTCTCCACTGACCGTGAACATAACAAATTTAAAAAATATGTCTATCTCATTTATTAAATTAACGACAGCTTTTGAAATATATTGTGCATCACACGCTGTTCTGCCCGTTTTCCCTCTTAAACACAGTCAGTGGATACTGAAATATTTTTGGCACATTCCATACCTGACTTGCCCTCATGATGGCACCAAATCCCAAACTTAAATACAGCCAAATGAGAATGTATCACATATAAACACAGAAAAAGCAGACTCTATGTAAGCCACTGAAGACTGAAAGATGCATTTGCTTTCATCATCAAAGAGACAACTTAGTTCAACAGCTGAGGAAGCTCTTTTCAATTCAGCGATCCTTGTAAGGAAAAATTATGTGGCCACATGGTGATGACAACAGCAGCTTTTATGATCATTTCATGATCTAGTAGATGACTAACAGCCCTCTCAGAGCCACTTGAAATCATCTGCTGACTTCACATATGGGCTTCTTAGCGTATTGTAAACAGGACACTTAATGAACCTGCCAATCACCACTAAGGCCTGAGCAAATGAAATTGATGTATACTCTCTAAGAGACCACACCAGCCTTGATTGCTTTTGTTCATCAGCTAATCAGAGAGGCTGCTAATAGACTGGTGTTCTGTTTGAAGTGTTTACATTGCAGGGAGACACCCCACCCTCTTTTTCAAACAGTGTCTGACCTCACAGTGGTTGTTTAACACTGAAGCTGTGTGTAGTTATTCTATGGATACATTCCTGTGAAGAAGCCCCACATAAACACAAACATACTTTTCTCATATGTATTTTAAGGTCATATCACTGTTAAATATTTTGCTTCACCGCAAGGCTACTGTATGGCGGGTGCCTCAATTTTCAACGGCAGCAAAAAAAGTTCCAACAAGTCATCCTCATCTGTTCTGCATCAGGAGCAACAAAAACATCTGCATCTGCCCTGAGGTGTGCAGGGCCTTCTTTAGCTGCGAGTGAGCCATTCAGGAGTCACCATAGGTAAATATTACAGGTCACTGCCATTCAAGGTTTTTGTTTTTCATTGCAGTGTGTCGTGCTGTTGTTTTTGAAAAGCGTGCGTTGTTGAGCTGTAATATAAGCACAGGAGCTTTCAGACTCCAGTGGTGAACATCTTTTCCTTCTATTTTTCATTGAAAAGAGACTGCATTTTCATTCAAACAGTAGCATTAAAGTAGAGGCAATACACAAAAATGCCCAGCAGAATTACTTTCCATATTGTCTAATTTCCATATCTTATTTCCTGGCTAAGTATAGTTAAATATAGTTTCACCATAATTATATGAAAAAAGTTGTTTTGGGGAACTTTCAACCACATCTTCCGGCTTCTTCAGCAGATGGAGTTTCTTCAGATGTTCTGGAGATAGAGCTGGCCCTATAACTATCACCATGACAACCTGAACAAACTCTATTGAGTGAGGAACACCATGAAATGTGGTTGAATTCTGTGGCAAAGCTAGCAAGCAGCCCTTGAGTTCAAATGTTTTGTCAAGCCACATTTTCAAGGTCATGATGAATTCTCCTGCTCAACAGTTGTTTACATTTCCATCTGCATGTAAGCGTTCAATATTCCCTAGATCAAATTAAATGAAATCCTTGATTGACGCTAGTATCAAAAGACGCTTTGACGCTAGTGTCAAAAAACTATAAAAATAAAGATTTCCACAATATCAAAAAAATATAAATAGCTACTTCTTTCATGCTAAATGATGTAAGTATACCTGAATCCACATATCTATTGACAATAGTAGTTATTGTGCATACATCACTGTTGAGCCATTTAATTAATGTTATGAGACTGTCATCCCAAGAATGAGACATTCACCTAATCATAATCAAATGGTTCTTATTATAACCATGGCGATGAAGGTCCCCTAAGGTAAAGGATGTAGTATTTTCAACCACTTATTCATTAGCCTTAATATATTAAATATGATTAAAAAACTTGAACTGTCAAGTTTTTGTACTCAATCAACTGTACTTTTATAATTAACTTCATTCGATTGTTCACTCCTAAGGCCTCTTAACATAAGATTAACTATGCAGTTATTTCATGGGGCCAAACCCTTAGGCCAAAATTGTGTTTTACTTTTGAAACCCATCCGACAATCTAATAATAATGTTTCGCTTTAACATTGATGAAGTTAATTGTATGATAAGTATTAATACCGGTGCATGTTGAACATTATATTGCTATAGTTTGTTTTGCCACCTCATATGGGGGCTTATTAGTAATGTTGGAAACATTCAATCTTGCTGCATGTGCCAGAGATGTTATTAATGCTTCCTGGGTTTATTTTGTTTTTGAAATCAGCTACCTGTACTTGGCAGAACACACTGTAGCTTGTTAAAAACCACACAAATGAATAACGTACACTCGCATAATGGGACGCACACGCACAGATGTGGCCAAATGAGCAAATCATGATCAGAAGTGTTTGCTTTAGATGCCAAGATTGGTGTTTTACAGCTGTGTTTGTTCCTGAATCTGCTGCTTTATGGTACACCCTAGGTCACGCACTACATCTAAACACTGAGGGAGTAAAAAGGGGGCTTCCATGTACCCCTTCACCTCAACCCTACCACACACACACAGGAGTGAGAGGCCTGCCCACACACACTAAGCAGGTCACAACCCACATCAAAGCAAACACACTAATCCCAGCAGGAAAAAGGGGATCCGAAGGCCTAATCATGAAATGGAGAAAAAATGCATATGAAATGAAAATAAATAAGCACTATCTCCTAAACATTTACACCAGCTGCAGTTCATCAGTTGTTAATGGGAGTTAACATTTTTTCCTAAACATTCTCAGAGACTGTTAAGTGTTTGTCTTCAAAAATATTCATCCAATAGTCATCCCTATCAGATTAATAAATAAAAGTAAACTAATGCTGGAATCATCCATTGACATTCATATAAAGTGGTCTAGGAAAAACAAGTTGACCATCCAAGCTCTTAAACTATGACTGTGATTCATTTTTACATAAGCAAGGTACAAACACAAAATGTGGTGGGTTTTGTTATTTCCATATTCTACATGTTTGCATTGTTCACAATGAATTCATACATGTGCAGAGCCAGGAAATATGATCAACTAAGGTCATTGACCAAGATAATTGAAAAAGTTGAATCTGAGGGTTCTTTACAAACCAATATTTCAGTGCAATGTTTAGGAGCTTTGAGGACCTCCAACAAACTGTGTATTCTGAGGAATCCTTTTTCCAGCCAAATAGCTTAAAGGCATCTCTTTGATCTTTTTTGTATGTCCCAATGTTCTTTGAAAACCATTCTCACGAAGCCATAATTTTCACAGAAAAAGCCCCTGCACTAACGTCAGCACCTTGAGGAGGTTTGAGCACTGCAGGGCCATAGTTGGTTTGGTTCACAGAGGAGAGCTGGGCAACCACCTGGTGGGGCTGTAATCAAACAAGCCGCCACAGAAACACCAAGTATTCACCGGGTTTATGAGGCAGTCACATCCAGTCGACTGCTAACAATGAAAAAGGAAACACCTTTTTTCACAGACATTCCATGTTGTGCTTAAACATATTTTTTTAACTGTTGGTAGGCAGTTAAGAAACCACGATGATAGTTTAGTATCAGTTTTGCTTATTGGCAACAGAAAATAATGCATTTAGACATTTCAGGGAATGAATGAACTGCATTTTAGATGAGGGATCAACTAGGTGAGCTGACATTTCTAGTTAGCTCATAGCTCAATAATGAATCATACACTTCTGAGAACAGTACCAGCTGTGTTCTAATACAATCTCTTCACACACACTAGCCCTCCTGGTTTTATCTGTGGTTGTCTGAGCCCCTTTACGTTATTCAGCCTTAGACCCAGACTGACTGCAATGCTTGTTGAGTCCAGTCTGGTTTGGTGTGGAGTTTTCCATTACGCTGGTCATGGAACTGTTGGATGATGCCTGTGGGGGGAAAAAAAGAGTTGAAGACAAAAATGGGACAGATGAACAATAGTGGAGATAGAGACTTTGGTACATGAGCTTGAAGTTTTGTATGAATCTCCCTGAACATTTTGCAGTCTTGGGTGCATTCCAGCACCTAAAAGATACCTAAAAATACTACTGTAAATGCATGTCCTCTACCATAGTGGAAGTATCTCTGTTTATATCCCAACAATGAATAATGATAACTGTGTGAAATTATCTGGCAAGGACAAAGAGGGCAACTGAACTTCAAGTTTACATTGACTTTACATTTACTCCTTTAAAAGTAGTCAACAGATACTCCTTCCTGCACTGTAACCACATTTAATGTCAAATCCAAAGTTGCATTAAGAAATGTGCCCGAGATGCCAAGAATGTGTCTGTTTACCAAGTAACGGCACAATATGAGCCTCAGTGGAACACATGTCGTAGAGGGTAATATCCAAATTTATGTCAAACAGACCACTGACAGGTCCAATGTGATTATAGGCATTATAGCTATTAACAACTGTATAGACATAGTATGTGCATAAATAATGACTAAGAATCCTACTTTTCTTCAGAAAGACTGAATGAACCGCAGATTATGTGCAAGTAAATCTTCACAAATTTATCGAGACTTCAGATAATCTGCACAGAAAAAAAAGAAAGAAACCACAGAACATTTGAAGTTGGCTGTGTGGTGTGTAAGGCCTCATCTCTTGCCCCCATGATACAGTACACCGTTTCTCACCCCTCTGTACCCCCAGCTATAGCAGCAGTGCAGTAGGCCAGATGTGCCATAGAGGTGCAGAAAGATCCTTTCCAGTCCCCCCCAAGAGATTCCCAGGTCCATTTGGTCCTCATATTTCAGACCAGGCTGTCAACCCCAGTGGACAGTGCCAGGCTCCATATGACGGCGGCCCGGCAGACAGACTGCTGTCAGTACTCAGTGACAGCGTGAATGATTTAGAGGATGATTTGTGCGCAGTCTCCTGACATCAATATTTTTTCTATTTCTCTTCTTTTGCTATACAGCATATCTTTCATTCTTTCTTTCAAACACTCTTACAACACATGGACATGGACTTTCCTCTGGAGTATTTTCTTGCTCAAGAGACATCTTAGTCTTCCAGCAATGGAATAAGATTGGCAATATATACTGTTTATCTCAACGTACACACATGCACATGCTCACAAAATCACAAGAGATGGATCTAAATGCAAGTAGGCAGATTTTTTAATTGATTTCAGGTCTAACAGAAGCTGCATCAAACTATGTAGTTAATATACTCACAGTCTACTTACTTATAACATTGTCCTACAGTGTGAAGAGCAGAATGTACTGTACTACATTATACACTATCTGCAAATATTCATAACTCAGTCTAAAGACATACTCCTTCAACCTCTGATGAGTGCATTACAATGTAAACTGGTTTCATGGGATATTACTAAAATGTAGTATCTCCCCTTTATATGTCACAGTAATGGAAATTCCAATGTGATATTTAGTTTTTATATTTACTGAGTACTATCTATATATAAACTATTTTATTTTTTCTTGTGTGCTAGGGCATATCTGTTGGACTTTGTGCAATCAGTCACAGGGCAGAATTGGTCCACCCCTCTTGGGACCCTTCCCTGAAATGCGCAGAGAGAAAGATAGATGCTTCCACCCCCTTTAAGCCATTAAGAAGGTGAGCAAACATCCCCTCGAAACCCTTTAAAATGACAGGAAGCCCCCCCCCCCCTTCAGAAAAACAAATAATCTCCTACTCACTTTCTCATCTTTCCTCCTCTTAACTTTAGTTGGAACATCCTGAAGATGATAACACATAAAGTAAAAGCCAGTCTGTGACCTTTGCCTCCAAGCTGCTGTTGAAGTGATTGCATAGACAAAAATTAACTGCACTGACATCCATCGACAGACACAGGATGCTGTGTTAACAGTTTTGAAATCATCCAATCCAGGGAATCAACAATGATCCTAAAAGAAGAAAAAATCAATCATGATCACTTTACTGGCCAAATACTACAAATACACAGGAATTTGGCTGCACTGGTGTAGCAGCATACAGTACAAATTGACAGAGTTCATTGGAAAATTTGTGATGGGGGAATGCAGGACCTCACGTACATTTTAAAGAGACTGTGGAAGACATCCAAGCTCTTCTGGAAGTGAGTGCCTCCAGGGGGTTAATTTATAGAGAGTTTATAAGGATTTAGGAATGCGGGGGGCATAGCCACCCAGATAGCCACTTCCTAAGCCTCCCTGCTGTGGATAAGAGAAATCATCACAATGAACTTACCTGTCAAATGTATTAAAATTGGAGGTCAACAAAGGGGCAGACTGAAAACTTGACCCTGCATTCCAAAGATCCTCCTCCTTTAAAATCATGGCATCTGTATCAATGTATGTCTCTGTCTGTCTCCCCTGGATGAATTTCAGGGTGAGCATATTTGTGACCCTTCGCACTCTCAGCGTGAGCTGTAAGTGAGTCAGTTTGGCAAAGAAGGCTGCGATCCTGAGTTTTACTGGTCAGATGTGAGCGCTCAGCCCACCTGCTTTCTCCCACTTTTAGATTTTGCACTTTCTCGATTTCCCTCAATTTTCCCCTCCTCTATTTCTTGCATTCCCTCCAAACCCATTCCATGTTTTGTCTCTGGGCTCCTTTAAGAAACACTGAGCATTGAGGACCCAGAAAAGGATCTTGTGGATGAGAAATCATAGAATTTTTGGAACATTACAGCATAATTCTGACATATTTGGATAGAGAGCACCACATGTGACATTGTAAAATGGAAGAGTTATATCACACTAAGAGTTTTCATGGTTTCCTTTTTGGGCACTCAGGCAGAGACTGAGGATTTATTCCAGTGTTGTATTTGGGAAAGTGACAGGATATTGCAAATGGCAAGTCAGGAAAAACAGAAATAAAGTTGATGTTGTAAAATATATAGTTTAGAGACAGTACATTCAAGAAATGCAGAGCAGCCACCTATGGATATCTTATATGATACACACAGATACAGATATATATCATTGCTAGAGGGACTGGTGTTTGGCTAAATGTTCTTGTGTTTGTGACAGAAAATGGTTACAACTAAAGGAAGCAAATTGAAGGCTGTCTGTCAGTGATTTGTTTGAGCACTAGCTCAAGCAGAGGCCCCATGGTCAGCCACCACAAATGATATTAGTGGAAGATGTTCTGACTTTGCTGTTTGTGGTTGGTCCAAAAAAGAAACACATCATGACGTAGTTGGCTTAACAGATCTCAGCAAAAGACAAGTAGGCTAACAGGTGTAGGCTCTCAGTCGATTCAACAGTAGCTGAAATGAAACTTAATCCTATTTCTAGCCTTAACCTTAAAGCCTCATCTTAACCCTAAAACCGCCTTTAGAAGAAGTGCAAATGCTCTTTCTTTCCAGTAATATCCTTACTCTCAAGGTCTACACATCAGTAAGAATTACAAGAGCACACACACACACACAGACACACACACACACAGCTGCATTTGAGATTGCAGATCAGGAGACATAATGTCCTTATATGGTTATGGTGTAATTCCCTCACTCTCTCCCTCAGGTCGACTGGCTGGACTTTGTTTAGAGAGTGGGTTTATGAAAACCTGTGAACATGAGGACTTAGAGGAGCAAAATACATCACAGCTCTTTCTAGTGGGTTTTCTTTTGTAGCCACTGTGATGATTACAGACCTGTTGTGTGTCACTTGAGCCCAAGCTCAATTCAGCTGATCAAACCTGTGTTGATTCCTTATTGAACTCATGGTGACTTCATCTTTCTTAAAAAAGAAAAAGGCTTACATAAAGCGAGTGCAAACCTCAATTGTGATTTTGTGACCTCTAGATGTTGAGAACTCTAGTCCAATGGCTGTTCTCATTATACTTCTCTGTTGAGGTCTTGTGATAAATATGGTTTGTATGATTTGTATGAGCAATTTTCAACAAGCTCTGAACTTCTCCCTCTTTCTCCTGGCATCTTCTAAAACCCCACAAAGACAGGATGTTCATCCGTTCAACCAATCAAAACTAGCCATAAAACCAGAGTGATCCCTGCATTCTCCTACAAATCCTGATCATACCAAAGACAGAAAAAAAAGTTCAAGAAAACAGCCTTCAACTTTATTCTGGTGTAGTGCAGCTTATAACACCGCTCATCATCGGCGTCTCAGAGCCTTTCATTGTGGCTTACTGTGAAAGCTGCTCATCTTAGCCCCACAATTGCTGCTGATGTTACTGAGACATCTGTCCTTTACAGTTAAGAAATATATTCGGCTCACTGTTTATTGTGCCCGCAAGTCACATCCACCTCCTCTAAAAGTATGTACAGTATATCTAGGTTAAAGCAGAAAAGGGTCTTAGCATTGTATATCCATCTGTGAAGGCTTAAGAACCAGTTTAATACCTTTGACTGCCTGAAGCTCAGCTAGGTTTAGACTGCCAGTGTTGAGCCATTGCAAAGAGGTTTTCTATCCTGAATTATAACCAGGATGTACAAAGTAAACTTTAATGTCCTCTTTTCAAGCCCCCCCCCCCCCCCCCCCTCCCTCCTATGAACTCTCTCTTACTCTTAACTTCCATTCTCAGAAATGGGTCAAATGGCCAAAAGGAAAAAAAAACTGATTATACATGATGTGTATGACCAATGATGATTAACTGTGGAAAAGGTTGACAAGCTTGTTGCATGTGAGAGCAGTCGTGTTTCTTGGTAAATTAAAGCATGTATGCTCCTTGCAGAGAATCTTGGGGATTTCCACGTCTTGTGTGTCATCATCCATCTGTTGATACTTCTGAGTTGGATCTTCATCCATTGTCCTTCCACTTTGTCCTGTTTTGGGAGTTTGACAAATGAATAATGGGAAACACAAGTACTGTATAGACACAAAAGTCAACATATTTGCCAGCGACAGAGATTTGTGGTGCACAAATTGTAGCCAGTGCAAGTTCTCCTTTCCAAACTGGCTGAATGACATAAATAGGTTTAGAGAAACAAGTTTCCAAAGAAAGCTCACCAAAAATAGATGGATACATGATGGCTGAGAGTCCCGTTTTTGGAACAAGTGTATGTTAGGACGTGTTAAACATGTGCATACACACACCCATACCACACACGAAAAGCATAGTCCACATGTTCCGCTATAAGCCTGATTTACTCGCTCCTGTCTGCATGATTGTGTATTCCAGACTTGTCTCTTTCTGCTAAGCTCATATAAGCTTTTGCTTGTTCTAGATTTTTGACTGAAATTGTGTTTTGTTGCCTGTCATTGTATGCAGAATGTGATCTATTAAATGACAGCAGGCCAGCAAATGTTTAGAATAAAATAAATAAAATCACATAGCAGGAGGAAAGTGTAATTTGACACGAATGGCCAGAGAAATAAATGCAATTCTGACTTTTGTTTCTTTGGTAAATCAAGTTTTGACATTGTCTCAGCTAATATGATTATGTCACATTCTCTTTCTAACTGACGAGGCTGTAGATGGTTATGAACCCAACAATGAATTGTTGTTTCCTTGTATGTGGAAACACTGCAGAGCATCTGGATTCTGATAATAATGTGTATCTGTTTCATATTTGACAAAATCTGGCTTCAAAGATGTCACAGGCATGTCTAAGCCAACACTAATCTGACAAACTCTTCTCTGTCACTCATTATTTAAAGGTTTTTGCCTCATTGAGTAAAAGATTAGCCTAGAGAATGAGTGGCGGTAATATGTATGATGGGAAAAAGCCAGGTGTGTGAGGTTTGTTGTGGTATGCAATGTTTTTAAAAAAAGGAATGTACTGGGGCAGTATTTCTTCTTTTAAGTCATGCTGCATTATGAATTTTAAGGTGGATAATACTTTTTTTTACTTTTTTTTTTAACTTTCTGCGCATTTTTACATAAATTAGTCCCAAGCAGCATCAGGTTACCATTTTAGTTTGTTTTCTTTTTTCTCATAGTCAATCATCCCTAAAGCTTCTCTCGCCCCTCTTAAGCACTTTGTATTTTGACCCCTAACCTCTATACCCACACGATGGAGATCTTGTTCTCTGGGGGCTGGCTAAGACCCAGACTGAAATATAAAACACAAAGCAGTAGAAATACATTAACAATTCAAATGAGCAGTACCTTAATAAACAAATGGAACAAAAAGTAGCATGCACCATTCACTTCTTCTTTGCTTTGAATTATTAATTCATAATACAAAATGGCTCTGTGTTTATTAATTGAATTTATTAGATCTGATTCAATTGGCCAGAGCTTGGCTTACTGTAGCCAACTGAGAACCCCACAGAGAAATCATCCTCACTCACACGTGGCTAACAGACAAACAAGTAAATCAATAGATGAATAGATTGTCCTCTTTACCACAAGAGGACCCAAAGGAGAGATAGAAGAGAGAGAAGGAAAAGGACAGTGTGCAGCACTAAATGAAAAGTCGTCCTGAGCCAAATAAGCACAGACTCTAGTTTCGCTTTAACGAAGAGAGGTTCTCTTTCTGAATTTAAATAAGCTAGAAGCAGAGAGACAGAAAGTAAATATAGTAATGAGAACAAGGAGCGTAACCTCAGACAAAAAGATGGCTGTAGTTCATGACTTATTCATGCACCCTGTGTGGCTGGTTAGAGTCCCATGGGAAGTGGAAGAGCGCTCAGCCTGTTGATGTCTCCAGCACCGTGAGCTGAGGTCACATGTGACCCTGCTAGGCAGAAGCTCTATGAGCACAGTCTGACCTCCAGTGACCTGTAATACCAAACCCGACACAGCATCAGTAAACAGAATTACCTCCATATAAACACACAGCAAATGTCTCTATGGGATAACCACAATTTTTTCTCCTCTTTTGGTTCAACAGCCTCTTCAGATCTGTGTGGATTTAAAGGAGCACTTTATTCATTTTATGAATTATTTGTATGGATGAACAAGTCTTTGTTCAATGCCCAACAACTCTAATCCCTCCCTTTAGTGTCTGTTCTATGAAATATAAACAAACCTAACATCAAAAATGAAGAGTGTTTGTTTAGACAAACAAAAACATGGCCTCCATTGGCTACGGGTTGCAGGCACGCATGCCTGGGAGTTAGCCCAGTGATTGTATTGGCTGCCGAGTGTGACAATCCAAACCATACAACGCAGGGAGAGGCAGGGGAAGGCAGCATGCTGGAATGACATTAGCAGATGGATATAATTCACTGTGTAGCGGCTCCCATGGTTGACGCTGAACACACAGACACTTAAACGCGGATTCAAACAACTCTTGGTCTACCTCCAGCAGCACCAGAGCTGTAGTGCTTTTTGTCCAGTGAGAATTTAATGGGACTTAGAACTGTGGTGTTGACTCAGTTGGATTGCCTTGGTTTATCGTAGTAACCATTCATTATGGTAGGCCCTACAAGCGCAGACTGCACTCAACAATTCTGTTTGTTGAATTGATTGGAATTTTTGATGCTGCCGTGCTACTGTGGGATTGTTTATACTGCTGGGAAGAACAGAACAGAAAAAACAAAGATGTAAATTTGTCTTTGATGAGACTCTTCTCAGGCTGGAGACAAGCATTTATATGATGCAACCTCAAAAAACTGTGAGGAGAATTGTACTAAATCAAATAATGATCCTCAAGACACTTAAAAGAAGAATCATGGCTTTATCTTATAAAACATTTGGGTTGTTCCCTGTCACACAGGCATAATAACCCAAAAAGTATTTAGTGGTTCCTTTGGCATCAGTCTATTAGTCTATCCCTTATAAAACAACAATTGTAAACACATTAAAAGACATACATAATATAATATACATAATATAACTTGCCATTTAATGAGTAGGATGTCCTACCTTTCAATGCGGGTAAAACTGGGAGTAAGATAAAAGTTTAAACAAGAGAGGGGCATGCAGGTGGTTGAGTGGTTAGAGCGCATGCCACATATGCAGCTGACCCCAGTTCAAATCCCGATCGAAGGTCCTCTGCTGCATGTCATCTCCCCTCTCCCTCCCATGTTTCCTGTCAGTCTACTGATAAATAAAGGTGCCTATGCCAACAAAATCTTTAAAAAAAAAGTTTAAACAAGAAAGACGTGTTATCCCAAAGAAGAACAGGTTGCATTATTCTGGTATAAAATTGCCTTTAAAATTGAATTTTCAAAAAAAGTATTTTAACATTCACTTGTCCCCAGTTGTTTGCCATGCTTGTTTATATAGTCTTTTTTTCACACTATCTATCTGTATCATATGCATACTCTGTCAGATTGTTGAAGCTGTGTGATGTTTACGCTGAGTAAAATATTCAAACCCAAGACTCATGTTTTTATGGCTGCACATAAAATGCAAACACTCCATGTCATTGTTTACATTAACTTCCCTCTGACATATTTGGTATCTTTGGGATCTCTAAAATAAAGTTATGTGGGTTTGAACAATGTTTGGCTGCACAGCATGAGTCGGTAATGACTGACCCACTGGCAAGCCACTGCTTGGTAATGGTTTGACAATTCAAGTCATAATTATTTTTCTCAAAAAAGGAGCATTCAGTTCACACTGGACAGGCAGCAACCAAGTTAAATTTAATTCCAAACAGAAAATAAACTTTAACTCGTGTTGTTATGGACACAATGCGCCCATAACAACACGAAAACTGAAACAACATCTGAGAAGAGAAGAAGGTAAAAATAAGTTCAGTATACATCAATAAAAAAACAAACCCAAGTGTTGCATATGAGAGGGATTGTATCTGGCCTTTACTGGGGACATTTTAACTCATAACACCATGGGACAGTTTTATTCGCAACCAGAGAGAGACAGAGAAAGAGAGAGGGGAGTAAATGTAGCCCACTTACATTCGAGTAAACTCTGAAGCTCACACAAAGTAACAATAAAGAGAATCTGTGCAAGGCATAGGAGATACAGAGAAAAGACTAGGACGAGAAAGAGGGACGGAGAGAAAGAGAAGGGCAATAAAAGTGTTCAGGAGGGATCTTTATTTAGTTTAGGACTCAGACTCTAAAGTGAAAGCAGATGGGACTTTAGTCTGGAATAGTTTCCACTTGAAGTCTTGGACTCGTGTTTGCTCTGCTCGCTGTTTCTGAGCCCATTCCAGCTTTCTTCAACCTGTGTTCTGGGCTTCCAACAAGAGGTTTTGAACCACAGATTGAAGCATATACACAAATCCTGCCTGCTCTTCCAAGAATGTAGATATGTACAGTTGTAGACAGACATTTGAGCATTCCCTGCAATGTGTACAAAGATGTGCAGTGAGCCTCATTGCCCAGTCAGAGCTGGCTGTGTAATGGCTGTGTAAGGTCAGCTGAATGGTATAGCAAAGACCCTCCACAGTGACAGGGTGAGCATGAGAGAAACCCCAAAAGCAAAAACAATGAGATCTCTGGCTCAACACCGCAGCTAAACAATGCTGAGTGAGGTTCTTGAGAGGTCAGTTGACAGTGTAGCTGGACTGGCACACAATAACTTACAGTAACAGTTTACAATACTGAGGTAGTTTATTTTTTCCCCTTTAGATGACAAGAATGATGTTTTCAACATGCACATCTGTAATGTGACCCTGAGAAGCACAGTCAGGAGGCAAATAACAACCGTGGTATTTATCTTCTTGTAAATGCACAGTGCACTTTGGCACCAAGCCGCACAAAGCGTGCGAGCCGATGTGTGATCTCAACTCACAGAGAGTACCGAAAACAAGTGAAGGTTTAAAGGGGAGTATCTATGAAATGTCCTCTGTCTGCATCCTCCATCTCACAGGCAATCCTCTATTCATTTAACAGATACGAGAGTGAAGAGCGCCTTTGAGTTGAGTAAAAAGATCTGTATTTGTATTTATAGCTGATTGTAAATAAAGATGCAATCAGCGCCTGTTGGGTTTTCAAAACATACATAGGCTGGCCAATTGATTGGGATTGATAGTCTTGCTGTAAAGTTTGGCTCTTTGAAACACACTTACTGTATGTGCATTGTATAGCCATATGCACACACGCACACACACACACACACACACACACACACATGCACACATTGTTGGGAATGATTAAACTGTTTTCAACATCTCTAGCTGGTCTCTCCAGAGAGTCACTGTTTTGGTCACCTTCTCCATCAGTTAGAGCTGTGCTTGTGTAAGTTTTATTTTTAGCCGGTGATTAATAGCACAAGCTATTCTTTTGTAAACAGTCTCCCATACACCCATTATTCAGAGGAAAATAAGAGTACAAAAATAGCATAATTCTGCTGTGTGTCTGAATTCATGATGAACAACTCTTTTCACGCACTATGCCATTCTATAATGTTCACAAGGTTGGTCGACTTGGATCTAGTTCAAACGTCAACCTCATGGCATGTATTTCAAAGTCTGAACCCAGGAGTCTGGGAGGAGGATTACATTGTCCTCCACCCTCAACCTTTTTTCTAAGTCAAGGGCCATAATTTCAGTATGTGATGTCCAACTTTGGTTTTGGTTGTTCTGTGCACATCTGCCAATTTAAACGATGCAACAGCATAACTCACTATAAGACTCGACACTAAAAGAGATTGTTAGCAGGTTCAGTCTGAACCAATAACTGATATCTAAACATTTAAAAGACCAGTGTGTTGAAGATTGATAACTTCTACCAACTGAATACCCCTCCCCCTACAATTTCAAACATGTAGGAGAACCTATGATAGCTGTGAAACTCACAAAAAATGTGAAAGGTCCTCTCTGGAGCCAGTATTTGGTTTGTCCATTCTGGGCTACTGTAGAAACACGGTGGTACAACATGACGGACTCCTGATGTAGATATAGAGGGCTCAGTTTGATGTAATGAAAACACATTGTTCTTTTTTCAGGTGATTATACACTAATTAGAATACATGAATTTTTTGTTCCATTTCTGTCAAGAGTTAAATTCTACACACTTCACCTTTAAAGCTGTACAGATATTTCAATTTGACATTTTAACTATTACTTCATTATTTTTGTTGTAGTAGTTGTATATCTATCTTGTACATTTTAACCTAATCTTAACCATGTGATGTCTTTCCCTCTTTCTGTCAAAATGTGATCAACGATGACTGTTGTAAGGTAGCATAGAAATTTATTTTTTCTTTGGCCATGGATCAGCAGAAACAGGATACAAACATTCTGTAATACTAACATATCATCACATTTTAAGTTAATACGGAGAACTTGACAGTTCCTACTACACATTTAGTAGAAATGAACTGTCAGGATCCTAGTGTTTTTCCTTGTTTTCCTTCCCTGTTGTATGAAGAACGATTATGACAAGCAGAGGAGAATAGAGGGATGATAATATGAATAGCTTGTGATCTGTTAATGGTGTAGTCCAAATTTGTGTTGTTGTATTCTCTTTAAGACTTCTGGACATCAGTCAATAATCAATCCTAGATTGGGAGGATCCCGTCTTGTTAGACCATAGTGTATACTCTGTCAGTCGGAAATGTTTCTCTCCATATATCTATCAGATCAAATCTTTGCATGAAGAGCTTTAAATAGCAGCTTAAATTAGTATTTTGTCTTGATGGCCATCTATCTAATACATTATCAAGAGTAACATTAAAATCTCTGCCAATTAAAAGGAAGGCATTAGGGAACTTGTCTAACCATTAGAGTTGAGCCAGATACTCGGCTGAGTACGAGTATTATACGAGTAATACGAGTCAATATCTGTGATCGGATTGAATGAAAATCCTCATTGGGTAGCTGACTGTGTCTGCGTTCTGTGATAGGCTACAGCGCTCCTCCCCTACACACATACACCGCTCTGCTCACTCACACACAGAACAGCTCTCTGTCTCTCCCTCAGTCACTCAGGTTCACGGGTCTTTTCCGTTAACGTTTAGGGTTTCTTCAGCTTCAGGTTTGTTTTTACTTCGGTTTGTACTTACTTATTAACCAGTAGAGTTCTGGTAAACATGGGTTCATTCAGATGTGGTGTTTGGTAGAATGCGACTCACGTTGCTTCTCTGCCTGTCGGAGATTTTTTTTTTCTTTTTCTTTTTCTAACCATCAGCTGGCTCTAACCAGTTTTTTTTTTTACTTCACGTGTCTGACACTTTCTTGCTGTATTTCATAAAAAGTAAAGGTAGTAGTGGTATAAATAATATTACAAATTAACTTACACATTTCCGCCCATGACTACGCCTCATGCCCATATAAGTAGAATCCGTGTTCTTTTTTTCCCGGCATGCACCTGAAATTTTCAAGATGGCGCTGCCTAGATTCGAAACTATTGGCTTCCGAGCAACAGTCCACAAACCAATGGGTGATGTCACGGATGTTACGTTCATTTCTTTTATACAGTCTATGGTTCACACCTGCAAATGAATCAAGATTGGTCTCTTTTGGAGGTCCGGTCTGCTCGATTTAGTACGCCCCAGAGTGTGATTGATGCTTTCACACCAACGGAAATGAACCAAACTAAGAGCTTTTGGTCCAAATGGAATGTTTAGTGCGCACCAACTGCTGCAGTGTGAAAGCGCCCTAAGTTGCAAGTAACTTACCACAAACTATTACAATATCACGAGAACTGTACCATAAACAGTCACAATTGTGTGAATTTTAAAGCAAAACTGAAGTAGCCTTTAAGCCCCTTTAGTGCAAGTGAACATACAGATGAATAAGAATTAGAAAAGTTAACAATTGGGCTTCATCTAAGCTCGGGAGGAATGTAATGTATAAATTGTTCATGTCCTTCTTTAGGCAATTTTAGTCAGAAAACAGGAACAAAATTAGGAAGGACAAAAAAAATCAAACATAAAGCAGCTCCATTCTTAAGCTTGTGCGTTTATCTGGATAACAGATTGTCTCTTCTCATACTGTAGATTAAGTCAACAAAAAGAGCCCAAATGCACTGGTCTGATAATTCAGTTTGGCTAAAGTGCATTCAGTGTAGAGAAAAAAAATAAGTGCCTTCGTTTTTTCCGCTACATGAGGTTAAAGGATTAATTATTTGGTTTATGTATCAATTACCTTCATAACAGTTTTATATTTTCATGGTGGAGGGAAAAGTCGTTTTTCCCTCTATTCGGGCAGCTTCAACCACTGGCCACAGCTTCTTCCGATTTTCACTGTCGATCTGGCAAAGGTCTTCAGCAAAACGCAGACCATGGTCGCGCAGGTACCAGGAGTTTTTGGCAGCTGACCTGTGAACCCGGGACGAAAACTGAATGATGACGCTTCCCCTTCGTATTCTTTGTACCAAGATGATGGACAGTGTCAATCACTTCTGGCAGTTGTATCCTCTGGTAAGACAGCCTGGCAAGTCTTAATCACTTCCAACCGTACCTGCTGGTTCTCTACTGTCTCCGGTGTGCCGTTGAGCTGCAGGTTCCAGCGACAAGAATATCTTTCCAGGTCTGTGATCCGTGTTTCCAGGACATCTGTACGCGTTTTCTCTTCATGGCAACCCAGTGACGACTTTCACTGAGTTGACATCTTCACAAATGGAGTGGATTTGTTTCTTCAAGTCCGTTATCAAAGTATTGTTTTCTTGAATCAGCGATTCAAGCTTGTCAGACCGAGTGTTGATTAGCAGGGCAAGTGAGGAAACAAACTACGGAGCGCCGGCTGAGTCAGTTTCCACACCATTGCCGGAGGTGTCACATTTACCTTTCTTGCTGGGAGGTGGTTTAGTTGGGGTAATTTGCACGTCAGAAAAGTAATCTTCATCCATCACACTGAGTTTCAGCCCTTCTTTTGCCGCATAACCATGGTATGGCTAACGTTAGCTTTGTTAGCTGACTTTGCTTCGTTGCTAGCTGCCCCCGTCTTTTCATTACGCATTTTTCTCTTGTCCGTACCCAAACTCGGCATTTTCCACGTTTGTTTATTTACAAATTAAAAAAGGACATACTCGCAATAGTTCCTAATCAGAGGCAGGCTCTCTGTAATAAGTTATTCACCGTTAAATTAGCTTTGGTAGTAGAACTCGATTCAAAGAGTGTGTTCACTGCGCCATCTTGGCTCCCCATCTTTTCCCTGTCTTGTGTGTGTGTGTGTTTGTCTGGAGTTGGGCGGAGCTGGAGTTAACCACTTACCTGCACACCATCAGCCATCTTCAATCTAGCCACCTGCCAACAATCAGCCACTTCCACTCTCCCCTGGATATAAGCCTGGTTCAGTTCACCACTCATCGCCAGATTGTCAGTTTACCTCTGTGCTAGTTTGATGTACATTGGCTCTGTAGTTTTGACTTGCTACTTATTTGTTTCCTGCTAATCTTTACTGCATTCTCTGTTTTCAGTTTCTGCCCTGGTCCAGCTCAGCCAATCCACAATCATTAAAGACCTTATTTTGCAACTATTTCTTGGGTCCTTTTATCTGCACCCTAGGTCCAGCTCTTGTTAACCATGACATGAACAACATGAGCATTCATTTGAAGTCCTGTCTCTGGACCCAATCAAATGTAAGTTCAATTCACTCCACTTTTAGTTCTGTTTTTAGTCTCTGTTAAATCCTTGGTGAAATATCTGGTCAGCTGCTAAATGCTTTGCTACTGTATGTTCACTGGCTTGTTGTCAACAGTGTGGTGTCTGGTGTCTGGTGCTGGGTAGATAGTGTAGTGTTAAGTTTTGGTTGTTTTTTTAAATACATTTCCTCACTAAATACAGTTGTCTCCAGTGACGTGCGGTGAGGTTCATGTCTGGTGAGGCACTGACTTCATCACAATCAGATTTACAAACATATGAACCCTACAGAGTAGCTTATTCACCATTTGATTGGCAGCAGTTAACAGGTTATGTTTAAACTCTCATATCAGCTTTCTTTACACATACAAACTGTAGCACACAAAAAAACACATTTAATTTAAAAAACGTTATTATGGTCTTACCTTTAAATGAAGTCCATGCGGCGCTCCTTCTGGACTAAAACATCGATAACTTGTTTTGTTGCTTTGTTGTAGCTTACTGTCACTTATTCTGCAGCTAATGAGTCGTAATAAGAATCACTGGGATCAGGAGCGCCCCCTGCCATGAGGCCGGAGAACTGCGTGCCTCACTTAGTGACTTTTTGCAGCCGTTTTATGCTGCTCAGCACACGAAACACGCTACAAACACTGTACATTATATCATCAGCTAAACTATGGAAATTTAGTTCATATAGTAAAAGTGTTTGAACATGTTAATAGCGACATACAGAGAGACAGCTGTACAGCTGTACTGTCTCACTGCATAGCATGCCAGCGCAGTGAGCCGAGTCATTGCGCAATCCATGGTGAGGCTCGTCTGGCTGCTGCCTCACTGCGTGTCTCTTTTCAGTGTTTGATCAGTACATGTGAAACTTCAGCGATTTTGAATTAAAAATAATCCGAAAATGGTAAAATTAGATAGAAAATAACGTTATAGTGCAAATCACTGGACAAATATAACCATTTATTATTGTTTTCATTTTTAAGTCTTCTTCCATGATAACAGGTGAGGCACGGCCTCACCTGCCTCCCCTGACCGCACGTCACTGGTTGTCTCATGAGTAACCAAAAACAGTAAAGCTGAAAAACAAAACAAATTATAAAACACTAATACTATAATCCCAAATAAATGGTAGTAAATTGCATGCACAGTGCAATAGATTGCGGGTTATCTACTAAGAATAACTGCGTAAATGGAAACAGGGTGGAGATCCCATGGAATTAGAGATTCTAGTGGAAGAGGCTAACAAATATTGAGTTATAACAAAAACAAATACTACCAGAAAAACCAACATATGGGAGAGTATTTCGTGATAAAGTCAATGCTGTTAGTAAAACGAAAAATATTCCACTCCAAAAATATTAACATGGGTGGAAAAAAAATCCATCCTGTGTGTCTTCTGTCATTGTGCCTCCGTCTCCTACTCTCTACAGTAACAGAAGTCATCTGCGCAGCCAGTTAACTGCCCTTCAAAGGTATTATTTATAGACTGAAAAATTACCTTCAGGTTTGGTAAATCACAATGCATGTGCTTAAATAACAAATGCATTTTCTCCTCCCTGTATTTTGCACACTGGGGTTAAAATGCCCCACACTGCATATTCATTATGGCAAACTAAATGGACAGCGTGTACTATCTTGCACATTTTTTGCGGGTGATGTCAAGTTTGCTCATGTTTTTACACACGCAAACCTTTAGTAAATCAGGCCCTAAGAGTGACTCATACAAACAGTTGTGATCAATTGTTATAAAATGATTCATTATAGCCATTTTAAGTAGTAAGTCGGGTGTACATTCATGCACCTCTGCTACATTTGCAGCATGTTAACAAAAGTCAAGTTAAAACTGTATTTTGAAAAATTAAATTGAAGCACATTACATGTACCAAAAAGCACATTGCAAGTGTTGAGGCATATGGATAAATATACTTTATTTAAAATGCACTCTTTTGTACATACTTCACATAGGGAAAATATACTTTTAGTAGGGAAAGACATAATACATTTTCACTGGAAAAACATAGTTCTGCCCAGGAAATACAGTCAAAATACATCAAAACACCAAAAAGGAGTTTTAAACCAGTAACACTCCACTGATTGTCTGTGTCTCCTTCCACCCAAAAAGCAGTTGTATCACGCTACTATTGTCCCCATACAGTTTATCCATTTCCGAATCGGTATGCTTGCATTGGCAAGATCGATGTGCATTTATATATGTGATGTGTTTGTTCCTGCTTTGATTAATGGCTTTTTTCTGCAATACGAAAGTTATGCTGTCATGAACCTCGCCGGGGACCCAAATGTCTAAACCTACTCCTATGACAGGACATAACAGCTCCTTTTATTTTTTTCAAGGCAACTGGGTCATGAATGATGGTGCATATGTATGGTATAAGTAGTTTATTCAGTCAGTTATTTGCTAACTATTGCTCTACATATCAATGGGAGGTTTATAAAAACCTAAATTTCCAAATGGACAAGATTTTACTAGCTTCTTAACACTAAAGTCATCACAAATATCAGCCAATGGATACCTTCCAGTGCTGATTAAAACAGTAAAATTGCCTGATGGACAAACACAGCTGCTGATTTAGTTGTTCACTACCTGTAGATGTGTAAAGAATTCATGGTAAGCAGAACATTTTTCATGTCAAAAGAGAAGGAAAAAAACTAGGCTGGTTCGCTCAGACCGGCTTCTGTAATGAAATGGAATTCTCACCTCATCCATCTTATTCCAAGCCACAATCTCTCGGGCCCCCCAACCCCCCACTCTCTCTCTCTCCCTCCTTCATTCATGGCTCACTAGCCTTGACATCTTACTGTTCCTCCAAGTGACACGACACACTGCCAGGAATTCTGGTCATCTGAGCTATGTACAACCGCAAACCGTATCCTTTGCAACCTGGACCAGTCACACAGTGGGGGCATGAAGAAGTGGGAGATGGAGGCAGATTGAGGTTCAACACTAAGGAGGGGGGAACCAGTCAAAGCAAATTCCTTGGAGTTTTCCTGAGTTGGAGGGTAGGGGGGGGGGGGGTGTTATTTACTTTCACTGTCTGTGAAATCTAGTATATCTACAAACAGTGACCACATGTGTTGTAAATAACCACCCAAACAAAGCTGTGAGGACTGTCACAATGCTTACAATGACCTGATTTGGCCAAAACAATTGCTTTTCAGTATCAACTCGTTTTTGCAATATAAGCAGCTCACCATAAGGCAACTGGTGAATGTTATTTTGTTGTCTGAAAGAGACTTTCAGATTTTAACCTTGGATAGTTATCAGTTATTTCCAAAACCTTGAATTTTACAACTGTGTATTGGAAAATATGAACATTAACCAAGTTTTATCATGTAAACAATTAAAATCAAACCAAATTTGAATTTGCAAGAGTCTTTGCATAAGTCTTTTAACTGTCAAGTTGAATTAAATTTAAAGTCTGCAGTCTGCAGTGCCTAATGTATGAAGAATGTGATTGTGTCAATGAAGCAAGACCCTTCAAATAAACATAATATAAAAAAGACTTTGGTTTGTCAGCTGAGTAACTTTAAATACTCTTTTTCCCATGTCAGTATGACCTGCAAAACTGTTTAATCAAGTTTAAAATAGATACATGGACCCATGTGCTTTGTGTATCCACCCCTCTTGCATTAACTCATATTTATGCATTACTATTAACAATTTAGCCAACAGAGCCCACATCCAAGTCTCCCTCATGTCTCCAGGGTAAAAAGTGACTGTGTGGCCATCTTTCACATTGACACTCCTGGAATACGAACCTTGAAGCATTGACCAGTGCCATCTTTCATTCCAAAAATCTTGGTGAGAAGAAACCAACCAAGTGTTGACTCTGCATTCAATCAAAAGGAGGTAATAATGGATGAAAACATCACCAGCAGCACACTATAAGTGAAAAGCCTCCATCTTTCTTGTTAAACGTTTTCCATCTTTCCCTGACACCACTCTCAGTCAGCACCTTTTTTTCCTCAATTATACAAGTGTTTTAGCCTGTTTTTCCATACTACATATAATTAAATATGACAGTGCACTGTAAGTATGATAGAAAAGCACTCTTTTTATTTATCTAAATCTCAATGATTATCAAAGTTTAGGGAGAGGGGAGGTAGAGGGAGTTAGCAGGAGAGGACACAGTAGGAGAGGTGGCCGTGATGAGTGAACTCTCACACTGAGGTTATGGAGGGAGTTTTCTTTATGGACATGACAGGAAATGTGGGGGCCAAGGAGGACACCTCGAAGATATCCACAACACCCGCATACATCTTCATCATTCACAGCTTACTATGCCTGATATCTCTATTATGTGGTCTGCGGCTGTCATCAGTTAAGAAGCCAAAACAATTCTTCCAGTTTCCAACCATTCATTATGAGAGTATAAGGGACAAAAAACAACCTCATTCAAATGTGTCTCTTTGGCTGGACCGCAACAGTGGGGCCAGCACTATGAACGCAAATGAGTGATCAAGTTACATCACTGGTCAGCCGAAGACAGCTGGAGCTAAGCATCTCGAAATGAGTTTTGCACTAATTAAGTAGATTAAGCTGCTGTAAATTTTGATTGTAGGACTGTTAATATGTCATTTATTAGGTGTTAATATTTTCCAGATGAGAAAGTGACCATGTTGATTCACGATATGTGGTCAGTTTATCCAAATGATGCCAGTGAAGAGGCCGCTGCCTGGGTATGAGCAGATGTTTTGATTGGTGCAGTCATGTGATGCTGTCAGGTAACGCAGTCAAATGACTGTCTTTCTTGAGTATAGCAGATTGCTGGTATTGGTATTCTTAACTGATTATTTCGTAGGCAGTGTGTAGTACAAATTGATTGATTATGTAGTAGGCTGTACATAAGTACAGCAGATTGGCTTCAGTCAAAGCCTGGTGCACTTCCTGGGGGCTTGGTCACCACATGTTACCACTTCCTGTATAAGTTGTTTCAAAATAAAAGCCCTCTAGCATTTCAAACAGCCACATACAAGTCTTGTTTAATCTTTAGTTATGCCACCCACTGTGACTGGGACAGTCTCTTCGGATCTTTTGACCTTTCAAGCAAATAAATGGCTGTGGAATAAGCATCATGCAAAGCTTAAGGTTGTTATAAATCACTGGAAGTAATCCAGGTGTTTATCAGCCAAAAAACAAAATTTTTGTGTATAGGAAAACCTAAACCTTGTTAATTTATATGATTTCACATCCCTGTAGTGTGTAGATCTTGCTCTCACTCTCCTTTCCGTGCAAGGGAAAATAAATGTGGTTTCATTACTCATTTGGGGTAAAACAGATTGTCCTTTTTTTCCTTCTTACTTTCTTTGCAGAAACAGCCTGTGAGAGACACCCTGGGAGACATGTGGAGTCCTGAGACATGGGGTTATAATCAAACACAGGAGCCACAGTATCCTGACTCAGCTACTACTACTACTTGCAGCTGCAATGACTCAGTCTTTTCAAAGAAATACTTAGCTTTCATTTACAGTAATGATTTATCTATAATTTGCACCCTGGACCACTCGGTTTCCCTGCTGACTTTCTTAAAGGTGATGCCACATTTCACTGCATCATCAGTCTTACCTGCATCAATACTATAAAGACAGAAAAAAATATGTGCAACAGCTGTGTGCTTTGACATTACTCACAAGACCTTACCTGGGTTCTGTGCCCATTAGTCATGACCGTGCCTATTTTACAGCCTTCCAGTTGGCAAATTTGAAATGCCTGTCCACCTATTGTGATTAAATTAATCTAAAAAACAAATACAATAGGTGATATTTTTGCTATTTTTTAATATGGAGTGCTTTTTTTATGGAGTGCTGCCTTTTTTCCTGACTTTGTTCTGGAGAACATTGAATTGTCAACAACACAGAGTATGACAGGCAGAAAATGGCAGAAATTATCAAACATAGTGATTTTACTGTCAACATACCAAACATTGTCAGCAACAATACCCTGTCAAATAAATAATCAGCCAGTTTAAAAACCTTTGTTAAATGATGTCTTCTGTTTTTTTTAAATTAATTTGATATTTAGTTTGTTGTGATTTCTGCCTTGTAATTGGTTCAACACTGTCTAGTCCGTAGGGGCAAGTAATGACAACAGTAAAATATTATGTCAAATGTGATTCATGGAAAAAAAACTTTGATGGCATACAAAATGATTTATACATAAATGTAAGAAGGTTTCTCTTATTCTTATATGTATGTGCTTTACATTTTATTTGTATCTGTGTGCTATAACTGTTATTATAACTGATGTAGTTTTGAAAATATAATAAATATAATAATGTAAATCACATAAATCATAATATATTTGAACCATCCATGCCAGTCTTTGTCTCCTCAGTTGTCAACTCAGTCACTCTGCAGAGCAGCATGATGCTTCTACGTCTGTCAAAACTGTGACTCATTTTATTTAAGTGCAATATGGATATAAGCCATGCTGCTTAGCATTATTTTTTTCCTTCCAACCTAATCTAAACAAAGTGTTGAACAAAATTTTCTGTGCCTAGAGTACTTAAGCAGTCCCACGCTTAAAGCTGAAACGACAAGCACTTGGCTTGTCTCGGTGATAAGCCTGATCCACGTCTCTTCTTGGCCCAAAACACCATACAACTGATCTCCCTCTTACTGTAAATACTCCCTAATTCCCTGTTTTACTTCTCCACTTTGGGCATACTTGTCTGAAGCTAAGACTTGTCCGTACTCAAGACAGAAAGATGGAATGGTTCTTCTCCAATCAGCCACAGGAGGTTTGTTGAGAGTTTTTAGCTCTAAAGAGAGACAGAGTGAGGGAGAGAGAGAGTGGAAATACATCTGATCTGCAAAGAGTGTCAAAACAACAGTTATTCATTTTGTGACATGAGAAATATGTTGAATTTTTACATAAATGTTGCTGTTATTAGCACAGAAAGGACACCTGTTCAAATAAAATAAAACAAACGACAATATTGTTTTGTTTCTATGAATTTGAAACATTTTTTTCATGGAGTTCAATAGGTATTTCACTTGTGCAACAGATAAAAGGGTCATCTGTCTGTGCAATCTGTGCAAAGTACCTTATGGTTTGGTGCACCTCCAAATCTTAAAAACGTCCTCTCATCATTGCACTACTTCCTGCATTGGCACAGAATGCCGCCATTGAGCGTAAATCAGCCGCTGCAGAATAGTTGCATATGAACGTAATTCAGAGGAGACATGGTTTGGAGAAAGACAGAAGAAGGAGGGAAAAATTTAAGTGTAGAAAATGAAGCGAGGGAGAGGAAACATCTGCTCCAATGGGGACCTGACCAACTTAGTTGTAAAGTGTAGTGAGTAAATGTGAGTACAAATCATCATAAATATAACATAGCAAAGCAGTGTGTTGTTTGATGTGAAGTAGCATCTCCTGGTTTTGAAGTATTTTAAAGTTGATAAATGTAATAAACAGTATGGAGGTTACACCATGTGCATCTTTATTAAGAGACTTGCCTTTCAGTGTCCTCTGCCTAATACCCATTAATGTCCATTATCACAGAATATATATTACACTTGCGAATTATGATGATTTCAGGGTGAACTACTGGCTGTGTCTCTCTGGTAATCTAACATTTGACTGTTGACCTATCTGAACACTTGTGCTATGATTCAAGCTGTAAAACTGGTCCTGGAGAGACTCTTGCATCAGGCTGACAGGCACATGCAGGCCAGGCCGTAAATTTACTAATTCAGAGAGAAATAAGCTGTTTGCAAATGTCAGTGAATAAATCAAGTATTTAGAGAAGATTCAAAGTAGAACCAAGTGAACAGAAGTTGCCATGACGAAACACTGGGAGCTGGTTCACTACTGGAATTAATTATTCATGGCTAGGTTTTCTCTGAATAAATTATTGTCAGATAACAGTCATGGGAGATTAGAATGAAATGGGAAATTAATTAAAAGGGAAGTTGAAGAGGACACTGTGACTTTGGGAAAACTTTCTGCTAGTCCTTTTATTGCGTGTGGACAAAATGCAAAACAATTGTTGGATACTCTGAGATTGGATGTCTCAGCTGATTTGCTCTGCTTTTATTGAATCCATTATGAAGGTTAAACGCGTGAGAGTTTGCTCGGGAGTGAGCAGCAGACGAATAATCTGGATGGAATGCTGGTTGTATCCCCTAAAGTAAAGCTTGTCATTATTATTGTTTTTATTTGAAAACTCTGCTGGGGATAATGCCTAATGTTCTCTTGACAGTGAGGGGTCAGCGGCCTACACCTCCTTACAGAGTTTGGGGTTTTGCTCCACACACAGTGGAAAAACATCAGGTGCACACGTGATAGAAAGAGCCACTGGTGAAATAAATGGGCAACTGTGGTGTTTTAAAATACTGAAAATGCTCAGTGCAGCATTGAATTTTTCCATCTTAGAAAAAGTTGGACCCACAGTCTATCAATCTATCAATCATAAATCAGTATAATGGTTTATAATGTGAAACATATTTTGCCTTCACCACAATCCCAATTTTCCCCTTTAAAGGCTTTTTTTGTTTCCAGAACTGAAAAGAAGTGGTTTTGTTTTTCTGTTTTCCTCTCTGCCTATGATGTTGGTTTAACCTCCCTGATTGAGGGCAAAGAGTGTTTTCTTTGCCCTCAATATCATGTTCCATATCTTTGTCAGACCTTTGGCTCACATTTTGGACAAAGAGGGCAAATAAGAAATTAGGCAGCAGGATAGAGGAGAAAAAATAGAGGGGTGGTGGATATTGTGACTGCGGGATGGATAGAGGAGAAGTAAGTGTAGATTTCGCAACTGACACATGAACGTGGAGGGAACACAGGGCGCAAAACACATTAAATCAAGAAAAAAGGCAATTCAGGACTACAAACCTTACACTGACTAAGCTGCTGCTGACATTCTGACAATCCTCACTGACTAGGGCTGACAGCCGGTCGGAGCAGGACCAGCTCTCCTGCTGCTGTCGCCTACTGTAGAAACATAGAGCGAGTGAAAAGATGAGGGAGAAAGAGAGGCATGGACTCCATTAGGACTTTTGCAGCACAGGCAAGATTGAATAATCTTGGCAAACTCATACTCAGCCCCCCCCCCCCCCCCCCCCCCTTACCTCTGAGCCTTCCAATTGGGTGCCATCCACACAACCTTTGAACTCTGTCACAACCACGGCCTGTAAGTCATGCAAATAAATAATTACTCACTAGAAAGACACCCCACCCTACTTAATGTATTGGCTGGCAACAGCACAACCTGTGCAGGGTTGAATGGCCCATTCAGGCTCAGAGCATGAGATCATGAACAAATGGGTTGCTGCTTTTCATTCTTCACAATCATTAAAGACAGTGGATGTTTACTGCACCAAATTGTAATGTTGATGTTTCACCTACTTAGAGCTTTGCTGTGATATACCAGATGTTGTCAGTGGTTTTATCTGCACAATAATTTAAGTCACAAATAAGCAGGGAAACTTCTGGAAATTTGTAAATATAATCTATATTTTTGGCAATAAAGTAAGTAAACTACTCAAGAAACAACAAGCTTATTCAAAATGCTACCAATAAGAAAAGTAATAAAGATCCTCTTATCAGTAGAGGCAGAGTGATAACAAATAATTTCTAGCTCATTATCTCCAGATCATCAAGTAATCATCGTTATCTCATATAAGAATTGGTGCTCAAATTTAGTTTAATAAATTCATTGTCTGTCCAAGACTTTCTCATCATGCAGTAATTGCTCTCAGCCTCAGAAATGAGGCATCCCTGATGTGAACAAAGAAAGAAAAATCTTCATAGTGCTCAGTGTTTCCATTATATTTATTATCTGAAGATAGAGAGATATTTCATTTACCCTGCATAACAGTCTGAAAAAGTAAATTAATGCACCATAAAATTACAACTTATTTTGATAGAATCAAATTTGATCATGATCATGATAACTTATCTTTGGTTAATATTTAAGATACTGAATTCTCAAGATTATTTTTAGAAATGATAATATTCAATGACACCCTTGCTCAAGTCAGTGCAGGGATTTTTGCAGCTACACAGATGTACTAAGAGAACTTATATTAAATGTAAACTTTTAAGGTTTTTATCACAGAGCTAACCAAATAATATGAAAAGGGAAGATAAGTTTCAGCCTTATTTGTAATGAATTTAAATGTCATTTGTTTTGTCATATGAGTCACTGCATGGCGAGCCATTTGAACTCAGTATCCTGCAAGCATCAATGATGTTAATTAGGAAAGACGAGGGGCCGATTCATTGGATCATAGCTGAATTTCTTGTTGAGGGAAACCACGCTAATGCTAAAAGTAGTTCTAAACATCCCAAGCTGCCCATTGTTACTTGCCCTGAATACATAATAGGATGTAAAGCATTTGCTCAGCCTTGTAGTTCTTGCTACCAGAATGCAGCAGTGATGTGGTGCCTGTAATGTTCAGTGCTGGAAGGTGTGGACTGAAATTTGATATTTGATTGCTGCTTGTTGTTGTGGTGTGATGCTCTGGGTGGGTTAGTTCAGGTTTACAAATGCTTCAAATCCAAATGCAGCAGAGACAAGTGGTTGGTTCATAACAGGGACCTCAAAGTCAAGTAGGACAAAAATTGGGAGTTTGATGAATCTGTTAAAAAACTGTTTTTTTCTTTATGAGACACAAATCTTGATATTAATAATTGAATATTGTTTGTCCTATCAATGTAGTTCAAGTCAGTGAGGCTTCTGGGTTTTTTTTATTATTTTCTTTTGTCACTAAGATTACGCAGTATGAAGCTACAGTACAGTAGCTTGGCTGTGTAGCATTTTCCAACCTGAAGATGAGATGGCTAAAATATAAGGACGTCTGTTATTTATATATGATGTTAAGTTATTAATTATTGAATTAAGTTATTACCTGATATTTACAAATGCATTCAAACTAACTGAATTATTATATGTTTTAGTTTCTTGGTGAAGCTCTAAACAACAACATTAATGCTACAGTGTCTCATCATAGCTTTAACAGACATTTGTAAAGAATTCTTGGAACAATTTGTACATAGTTCATATTTCATAAATTGCCTGAGGTTTCTTTCAACCTTCTAAAAGCCAACAGAATGATAAACTGACATGTTTTCACTCTCAGCAGAGTATTTGACACTTGCACGCTCACACAGAAACATTCAGGAGCTGTGGGAAATGAGCAGATTTGAAATGCACATAACACTTTTCATACAACCATACTTTGGTTTGTGGACTGATTGCTCTTTGCAGCAAACTGGAGAGAAATTTATTTTTTTAGCAGTCGAACACTTGATTACTGTTGCTATTTTCAAACAGTGTACAGACAACATACATTAAACAATTAGCAAAAACTGCACAAATCTCTCAGTAGAATTATTTCCTACAGTTCTCACAATGTCCCTCTAATTAACAACATGACAGGGTTCAAACACCAGTCTGTTATTTTGGCTCTGTAAGACAGAATCTGATTGTCCAGAAAAGCACTTTGGTAAAATACAGTATGTTTTGTTTTTCCCTGTCATCCTTACTTCCCCCCTTTCTCTCTCCATCCCTCCTGCAGAGTGAAGTGTGAGTGACACTAGTGAAGGGAGTCCTGTAATGCAGGGTCAACACAAATGAGAAACAGGCTCATACTGACTCAGCTGGCTGCTTTCTCCTGTCATTTTTTTTTCTCTGCTTGACGCCACAGAAGAAAAGTAAAAACTCCCTAAAAATAGCAATTCAGACACCATGAGTCAAACAGCCCCGATGACTGTTTTTCCTCCCTTGAATCCTGTTTGTCACACAAATGGCATAGAACAAAAGGGAGGCAGAAGTTAATGTTGTACTGATTTAAGTAGTGTTTAATTAGGAAAAATGAAACATCCAGTGCAACAGGTAAATTATATGGCTTACAATTTTCACACAAACGCACCACAACTAAAGGGAGAGCCAAAACTCTTAATGAACTGTAAATAGCTTTTTTTTGCTAAAGTTGAAATTTGGAAGTTATAAGCTAAACATTCCAGAATCAGTGTGTAAACAGCTTACAAAAAAGCAGGACTTGTGCACAAACATCATACCTTCTGCACACACACACGTGTACAGAACAGCCTCACACACATTTTCCTAACAGCATAGGAATGAAAAACAGTGAGAGGCTTTTTTCTTTGCCAGAAGAGATAACAACTGATAAACAGCATGAAACCTGATCTTGGCACCAGAGTTTCGACTGTGAGCCTTTAAATGTCAGTGTGCAGGGATGCATGTGTTCAGGGTAATTTCCTGGGTTGGGTGATACCACAGAGGGTGAACAGATTCACTGGGGCCCGCCTGACCTTGGAGCAAAAGTTGCTTCAGCCAACCTCCACAGGTCCTGTTTGTAGTTCTGGGACTCTGTTCAAATTGATTTCCGGGTGAATAGGACACCATGAATAGATTTTTGAAAATAGATACTCTTATCTAACTTTACATGGAATCTCACATGTTGACTCAAATAAAGTCACAAGTCAGAAAAGGCAGTCAGTCAGTTTAAACTTTCGTGGAACATCTAAGCATTTTTTGTGGGACGGATTTTGGGGTATGCCAGTAATTTAATATCACACTTCCATAAAACTGGAGGGGACACAAGAGACACATTTGAGGGAACATTCAAAATATCCTGACTTTTAGACCTGAGTATGGGTCAAGCTGAAGTAAAGCTGGACTGTACATTTCCAATAATGCAAATAGGCCCTCCCTGCCCCCTATATGCCCACTTCTTATAAAATCTACATCCACCTTGAAATGCAGGCTGTCTGTTGAATATTTGAAATCTGATGCCCAAGCAAAGATAACTAGCCTGGCAATTTGCAAATGCACAGATCTGAATGCTATTTGATAGACCTACAACCAATCAGAGCAACAAAATGTATGATATAGCGCTGGGCAAAAAATTAAAAATGTGAACAGACTACAATGAAAAGTACAGCATTTATAAATCTTACTTATCAACAATACATTGAAGTGCAGTTATTTTTTGTGTCTTTATTTGATAGTGATAGTGGAGAGGGACAGGAAATGTGGGGAAAGAAAGTATAGGGAAATGACACGCAGCAGGCGATCCAGCTAGCTGGGAATTGAGCCTGTGACTCCCTGCTCACCGTATTTGTCATTTGCATTAATTACTTGGTTATAGGGTCACCCAACTTGGAGCTCAGTTATGTGATCCTCTTTTAGAGAAAATATACCATGCAGTTCATTTAAAACTGTTGCAATAATGGATTCAACAGACTGTTTCACATCAGCGGCAAATGCCTCAACAGTGGTCATCTGTACATATTAGATAAATGATCGTGATTGGCCTGACCTGGGCCAGGTCGGCTGGAAATCAGGAAGAGGACGAGATGCATCTGCCAGAGCAAATAAAACATGAGCTCTCAGATTCATCTGGTTCCCAGGCTAAGAGATAACATTAACACAAATTGTTTTATTTTATTATATTTAAGATAAACAGCACTGGTCAAACATTTGGACACACTTCCTTAAGTGAGTGTCCAAATGTTTGATTGGTATTATATATCACAGAGGTAATACTCCATGTTACAAAGCATATATTGTAAAATGAGTGCAGCACTCCTTTAAATGGTCTCCAAATAGGTGCTCAGGAGTGTTTTGATGAAATACGAAAACAGGTACTGACCACGTCCCCAGGCATGCTAGATTTATTCAGTTAATACTGAGGCATGTGAAGAATAAAGCTAATGGGTAAGACATACATATGTAGTTGAGTGTAATCCAATGCTATATGGCTTACTATCAGCATAACTGCTTACCCCTTACATTGGCTTGACTTCTCTCATTACTTTTTAAAGCATGTAAATGCATTTATATCAAGTTACAACATAACATTAACCAGCCATCCAAAATAAGCTCGAGCAGAATTAAAATAAAAAACAGACTTTAGTTTAAAAAGCAACTGGCTGTATTTTTTTTCATTAGGGTTAAATCCATATTAATAAAAATTTAAGCACCATGGGGATCCTCTAGGCAAAATTCCTATTATATATATCAGATGTTTTCATCCTTTTTCTCACAATAACATCAAACACACACAATATTGTGATTGCACAATATGGCATTTGGGTTTTATTTTAACAACAGTTTTTCATTAATATGTCTTAATGGAAACGTTTTCTCTGACAAACAGCAGTTGCTGCAGGACTTTGAGCACAGTAAACAGTTACAATACGGACTGTTGTACTTTCAGAGCAGTTCCTATGTGTTTTCTGTTTGTTGTTGTTGTTGTTGTTTGTCGTTGTCTTTTGCTTTCTCTCTGTCGTGACCTACATTCGTGAATACTGTATACTGAGGCAGTGCTTTAGTATCTTTTGCTATTCAGTATATGACGCTTGATACATAACAGCTGCATACATATTTTCTGTTTTAGTAGCTGCACATTTATGTGCACATACTCATTCATCATTTAATGAAGCTGAACTGATCAAAGTCAGAATGAAAAGCACCTGGTTACTAACTACAGCAAGGGCCAAGTCTAATATGATGTTTACAGGCTTGATTCCCAGAGAATGCAGCTGCAGATTGCTCCAGTCAGCTGGAAAGAAAACACGGTCTTCAACAGAGTGTGCTCACTTGGAATGCTTTTTGCTTTAGACTGACGTTTGTGGGGAACAAGATTTATCAACGTGCATAATTGTGTTTCTCTGAAGCCTTCACTTCTACTCCAAAACTCTTGGGATGACTTTTACAATCAAACAGAACTCCAAAAGCTGTCAGTGAAAGTGATCATTTCTTAACCATTGAAGGTTTCATTACAAATCAGTGTGCATATTCCTCTACAAATAGCAAAATATATTGAAATGTGAATCATGGGATACACATGTACTTTTAATACTTACATTGTTTACTGTAGTTGTGAACTGAACTCTGGAGATTTAGTTAAGCATTATATTTCTGTTTTAGAATGTCATATTTGTGTTAAATCTCTTTCTTAGAAATTAAATTGGGTGAAGTTGTCCTTAGAGGCCATTTCAAAAGTTAGCTTTATCTCGGATCCTACACCATATATACTTAATGAGTAAACATTCATTTCAATGTTAAAAAGTACTGTTTTAATTGTTGATTATTAATTTAACACTGTGTATGTGACTGTATTATATCCCTCTAACACATATTATAATACTTCATAATAACACACACACACACACACACACAAACAAAAGCAAATATATATTATAGTGTGTTTTATATTTGGCTTACAACTTCTCCATGTAATAGATGTCTGCTCCAGAAAGATTTCTCCCAGATTTTGCAGCTGAAAAACCTGCCAAGTATGTGCCTGTAGGAGCTGGATCCCAGCCAATGTCAGCTGGGGAGATTGTTGTGGGCCATGTGTGTCACTGTGTGTAGCAGCCTCCACTTATGTGTGTGCTAGCGATTATTTGGAGTTGTGCAGAACTAGTGTGGGAGCAGGCTGCAAAAGTAGAGTTGGGACAGCAGGCTGTAAACACAGCTGTGTATTGAGGTGAACCTGTAAGTGAGGGCAGTATGCCCCCCCTCCTCCCTTTCTTTTGCAGACCAGACCATAGTTTAGAGATTAAAATCTTTGTAGATTACCCAGCTGAGTTAGAATTGTCTGTAAAATATATAATTATAATGTGTGTTTTGTGATTCTGTGAATTCTACACTTGTAGCTCATGACTGCAAGTAATGAAATATTCAACATACAAATAACACAATTATAACATTCAAATACAGTTAGTTTGTTTTCAAATGTGCAATTCATCATCGCCTCTCATTTCACAAGAAGTCTTGCATGTCTCACTTGTACCACAAGAGCTTCTGTCTCTGGCTGTGTCTCTTGCAGCTTGTCAAAATCCATGTTTCTGTACATAACAATAACACAGTAACACTGCATGTCTGTGTGTGATGACCAAATGAGGCAGAAATCCCTCAGCAGCTATGCAAACATGTCTGCGTTCCATATGAAATAAACATTTTGTAATTATTCAGCTACATCAACATCTTATGCCTTTATATGAGCTAGAAGAACTCAGTCCACCGTTGACTGGATCTTGGCTGAGGTTTGGGTGATAACCACTAAGGGCTGACACTACCTTGTTAAAGAAAAAATACTTTATATACTCTTGTTTGGTTAGCATTTTTCAGCTTGAGAAATCCTAATTTTATGTAAAAATGTATGGAGTATAAAAGTTAAATCAAATGCAATAACTGTATATTGCTTTATTTGTATATCTATGATAAGATACATTTTGTCAAAAGAGTGGATATGCAGATAATCTCAGGCTATTTGGTGTCATTCTGTAATGTCACTATGAAATAGATTTTTGTTATGGTAGCAATCTACCGATATATCTTATACAGCATTATGATACATGCACTCTCTTCATTGTTCACTTAGAAAATGTTTCTTTGTGTGTTATGTCTTCTCTATATGTTGTGGTGTTGCTGATTTGTATTGAACATTGTTTCGCATGCTGTACCTAAAGGAAATTCCATTAACCCTGGTCAAGTGCCCATCAGAGGTGAAGTAAGATACCTGTCTCACACTTATGTGTCTTTTTTTTGTTTAATGCTGTGTTTTGCCTGTTTTGGTTTTTAACATCTTACAACCAAGTCAGTGTTCCCACCTCCTTAGCCGTTCAAAGTGTGATTCATAATATTTAAAACAAATATATTAATAAATTAATCACATTTTATAAAGCAACAATCATACTTTTAATATACATAAGTGGCTATACTGTAGTAATATGTTAAGCTACTGTTTTCTTATATCTACAGGGGAATATCTGCTGTTATTGTGGGACAGATGGTGACCATAATGAAAATACAGCTCAGTCTCCTGGCCCTCTGTTCTCCTAAGGTCCACTGAGATTCAGCCCAAAGCCAAGCTTGCCCCTCCCTTTAGTAATAACCTTCTCCTAAATGAATGAATTTATCTCCGGCTCTTCACAATTACCATTCACAACCCATACAAACTGGGACACTGTTGACTTTAATTACTTTTCAGTTCTTCCATCCAAGTCTGGAAAAGATGAAGTCTGACTCCAGTTTGTCAAAACAGATCAGTAGGAATTTATTATTTGCTTTAAATACATGTACAGCTCTTTTTTTCTGCCATTGCTCCAATGATCAGTCACTGGCAGGCATCTCAAACTGAACTCCAAATGGAGGTCCTCCAACATGAAAATGTTTCTGAGACAGAATGATTGTGAGTTGGGAGCATGTTGTGCTGGAATTAGGCTCATAGCATGTGTAGCTTTTTGCTGAACCTACTGCCAGCTTTGCATGAGGCGATTTGTATGGTTATGTTGAACAAAGAACAGAGGTAGAAGTCATCTCTTGAAAACAAGAGGACATCCAATCACTGCAGCTACCTCAAAAGATTAAAAACAGGCCGTTAAAATGCATATGGATGAGAGAGAAAGAAACTGAAAGCCTTTTGCCTCTTGCTACACACTAGCACGTTGCTAAAAGTGGATATGAACAATGAGAGAAAAGAAATTAGGTACAGATGATGAGTTAAACACATTGAACCTGAAAACACCTCATCATGTCGGTAACAATCTTAAAATATGTGAATCATAGAAATACAATGCATGGAACACAGAGGTAACATGAAAAATAAATACTGTACTGGTTGCTAAATCCTTGTACATTCATCAGGGCTAATGCATTCAGGCTTTTGCTTCTCACTTGTCTGGCTCATGTGCTACATTCGCCAAGGTATGACACTTTCCTAGGAGAACCCCAGCCTGTTTGTTGCATGATATTTCCCTTGTGCTGAGATGAACAACTTCACAGTAAAATGCATTTAATTTAACAACAGGTGTAGTAGACTTTCGGAAGCACTTTTCTTTCAAAGACACAGAGGTGATCAGCAAATTCAGTTATCCCTGAATAACAAAGGGAGTGTGCTGTTGCGCATAGCTGCATGCCACAACAGAGTGCTGAACTGCTGGAGAAGCAGGCATTCAGATTAATCACAGGTTTTCATCCAGTTGTTGTTTTGGATTTGGGATGATCTACATTTTGACAAAAAAAAAGAAAACTTTTAAGGTAACAACACAGCATAGTGTGAGCTGCACTTGGTTTCCTACTGTCGAAATGTGGCAGCAAGTCCTCTTTTCATATAAATAATGCTAAAAACACAAAAGTCTCCCTCTCACTCACATAAGAACTGTCACAAGAGTCTCTAAAAACCTAGGAGACACATACATACAGTACATAGCGTAGCCTGCATACATACAAATATACATATATGCAAATACACAAACACAATAACCTCTCCATGTGGAATAATGGCATTTCTGGGTCTGAAATCATAATTTTATATAAAAATATATAAAAATAAAAGAAATCAAAAGATGTGTCATCTGAATGGGTGAGAAAAACAATAATCTCCATTGCTGTTCCACTGTGTGATGCATAGGCAATTCAATGAATCAGCGTCTTTATGAACACACACCTTCAGTCTGTCCATGGGATTCACACACAGGTCCAAGGGCCATTTTAAAAGCAGCCACTAGATGATAATACTGGAGTGTAAAAATGTCCACAGACACAAAGAGAGGAACAAGGTCCTTAGCTCTCTGGCCAGCCAGCGAGGTAACATGAGAACTACACATTTATCTATCTACACACTAAGGGATCTCTGACTGCAGGGCCTGATAAATGCAGACCTTTTCACCCTGATCAGTTCATCGAGACCTGCGTCACTGTGGACATGGGGGGGGTGGGCTGGTCCTGTCAACCCAGGCACATGTTCCACCTTTGTGTATTAATACAACACTGGCGACCAATGGAGGTTCTTTAAAGAATGCAAATATTCTAACAGGAGACGATTAAGAACGTTTTGTGGGTGTGTTTATTGTCCAAACACCTTCATTCTTACGATAAAACCATATTTTTTGAGAATGACAGTACAACTGACACCTCCACTTACTTTTTTTCATTCCATGATGAAGAACAAGTGGTCTATCATGCTTTATTTAGGTTGTCTGTCTTACAGTTCTACCTTTTATAGTTTTCTAATTTTGCCATCATATTCTCATCTCATGATCCGGACTCTGGTCCAGCGAGGGCTCCCTGGTGCTGATCATGGATGCTGAGGGCCCTTGGTTGACTCCAAAAGGAGAAACAGCTGGAGATCGAGCCGCCAGCGGAGACAGAGAGGGAGAGAAGCTTGGGGACATTGCTGCTGATGAAATGGAGCCCTCATGACTGATAGGGGACCTGCGGAGTGAGGCCAAGTGGGGGAATGTCCGTCCTATCACAGGAACCTTGGGGGGAACTGACATGGCTCCTGGGTGAGCCACTGATGTGATGAGTGGGGGAGGGTCAATTCTTGGTTTGGGATCCATTTTGGGCTTGGGCTGAAAGGGCTGGCGAGGGTTCTGGTTCTGCTGGGCTGTTTCATCTTTCAGCCTTGCAATCTCTGTAAAGACGTTAGCCAGAGGCTGGAACTGAGGGCACCAGTTCAGCAGATAATCCCAGTTATAGCTTCCACGAAGCTCCTCATCACTGGCAACAATAGCTGTGAGGGAACCATCCACTGAAGGTTTTCCATCCTCGGGAAAGGCGTAATCTTTGGGGAGGGAAATGTTGAGGCCACGGCCTACTCCAAGGTACCCACCTACCTCATCTCTGTAGACTGGGAGCTGGCCAGAGAGCAAAGTCCCACTGAGACTGCCCCCCAGTTTCTTTCCTTTGAACCAGGTACTGCCTTCCAAAGCTGCTGGCTCACAGGAGATATCAGAGAGCTGGTCAGCATCCTGTTGAATGCCAGAATCTGGCCCCCTGGCTGAGATGTGCTCCTGCATGGACGAGGTGATAGAGGCGACACGGGGGTATTCGTTTATCATCCTGATTTCATCGTCCTCCGCAGCCTCAGCTGATCCTCTTCCACTGGAGTGAGAGGGATCCAGAGAACCCCCTCTAGTGTAGGGACCCCCACCTGCAACACTCTGATCTCCAGCATAGCCTGGTAAAGCCTGATGGTAGATCCTCTCACCCCCTCGTCCTGAGCTGCAATCATCCAGCTTCTGCAGGGCAGTTCCAGAGGCAGCAGTTCTGTTTCCTGTATCCTGGTCTTTCTTCCTTCTGCGTGACTTCACTACGAACACCACCACAGCCATGATGACAAGCAATACAATGACACCAAGGGACACAGCAATGATGCTAATCAGCAGAATGTTGACATCAGGGGCCAGGCCAAAGTTGGTGTTGGTGACATCAATAGTGACCTGGGCTGTGGTGGTGCGAGATGTATCCAGAGGACTGTGAGCTCTCACATCCAGCGTCATCAGCCTGGCTTCCCGTTTGGTCCGACCCGACCCACTGCTACTACTGCTACCTGAACCGTCCAACTTGAGGAAAACCACCCCAGTGGTTTTGTTTACATCAAAGTATTGAGAGCTGGTGGGAAGGGAATAGAGAACAATGCCATCCACACCTTCATCCTCATCATTTGCCTGGACATGACCAATGCTCTGGCCTTTTTTGGCTCCCTCTGGAACTTCAAAGGAGAACTCAGAGGATGTGAAAAGTGGATCATATTCATCCTCACCTGTGACAAACACCTGTACAGTCACAGTGGCTGAGTGGTTTCCTGAATCTACAGCCAATGCAACAAAATTGAAGGAATTGATCTTCTCAAAGTCAAAGGGAAGTCTGCTTTTGATTTCTCCAGAGTTCTGGTCCACAGCAAAGCTATCTTTTCCCAACCCAGACCGCTCCACCATGTAGTACTTAAGCTGGCCAAAGACCCCTGTGTCGTGGTCTATGGCATGGAGAACAGTCACAGCTGAATTGGCTGGTTGGTTTTCTCTGATACTAGCTGTCAAGACTTCCACAGGGAAGAAAGGATGATTGTCATTCACATCTTTGACCTCGACAATGACTGGAGCTAGTGCGAAGTGACCCTGTCCGTCTGTAGCCTGGATGATGACCGTGTGAGTGGACTGGTGCTCACGGTCAAGTGCTTGCTGAAGCCGCAAGGCTCCAGTCCACTGGTCCACAGCAAATAAGTTAACCTCGTCACCAGAGCTGATAGTATATTGAACCTCAGCATTGGGAGTTGAGTCTGGGTCTGGCAAAAAGACAACAACAGTACAGTGAATACATTTTGAGACAAAGTAAGAAATTAATATTGAGAAAGGGAGAAAAGCTGAGACATAAATAATAGAAGACTTTTGCCCACCTGTGGCAGTTAGTCGTATGATCTCAGTCCCAGCGGCAGCTCCCTCACTCAGGGACACAGTGTATTCTGCTCTGCTGAACACTGGAGGGTTATCATTCACATCGCCAATGGTAATCACTGCAGCAACATTAGAGCTCCTCTGCGGCACACCACGGTCTGATACCACCACGGTAAGGTTGTAAAGGGGCTTTGTTTCAAAGTCAAGCCCCTCAGCCAACAGAAGTGTCCCGACAGTTTGGAAGCCCCGCCCCTCCAGGAATCGTACACTGCTTTCAATCTGGAACGCATTCCCTTCATTCCCATTGGCAATAGCAAAGTCAAAGCCGCAGTTTTCTCGAGAGAGGTCGCTGTCAAAGGCCTCAAAAGTCAGAACTGTTGACCCTGGGATGGTGTCCTCTGAAACAGTAGCCCTGCAGACAAAAGTACATTACATATGTAAGGACTAGTATTGAGGTTACACCATGATAGATCCAGAATCCAATTAATGTAGACTGACCTGTACTCTGATTGATGAAACACGGGAGCATTGTCATTGACGTCAGAGATTTGAACTTGGACAATAGTGAGGGAGGACAACGAAGGCGACCCTCCATCACGAGCTTCAATGACAATACTGACCGATGGACGTTCACGGTCAAACTCTGCTCTGTGATTGATGAACAGGGTTCCTTAATACAGAAAGAAAGGTGAAGTTACTTCAAAGTTACTGTGAAAGTTACATTTCAAATAATATTCTCATATAATTACAGCACATTATTTCATATTATTGTAACTGTAAAGTGATGTAGTGAGCTACAATGTGTCACAGAGGAGGCCAAGGTTGTCTACCATTTTTGGGGTCAATGTAGAAACCCTCCTGAGTTGATGACATCACTCTGTAGGTGATCTTCCCATTCTCTCCCGAGTCCCTGTCAGTTGCTGTTACTGTGACAACTGCACTCCCCGGTGGCGTGTGCTCAGGCAGAGTTACCTGGGGTGCAAACATTTTAATCTCAACACTTAAGCATCAGGGCAAAAGAAACATATATGCCAACAACCAAGCACATAAATACTGTAATAAACTCACAAAGGGGAAAATTGCATTTTATATCATAGTTCCTGTTTTTCCTGAGTTTGCGCTAATGTTGAGGTCATTTCCTGAGACACAGTAATAAATATTATATAGGCTCATCGCTACAACCTTTCCCCAGGCAATATTAGGCAGTTAACTTTTATCACTCCCAATATGTGCCTGTTGGCAATGTACATGAGTGTGTTTTATAGTATGTGTACTGTACATGTTTACAAGTACAGTTTTTTATTTATTTAATGAAGAAGTAGTCTGCTTAAGAGCAATAATTTCTGAGGAAAATTTAAGCACATATCAACTTTAAAAAGGCATTAAGACATCAAAAAAATGTTTTTGTTTGTTTTTTAACATGCTTAAAGTTGATACATTTTTTTCAAATTAAAATCAACTTTATTTAGGGATAATCCTACCTGATAGAGATCATGGGTGAATGTAGGTGTATTGTCATTAATATCTTCCACCAATATGGTAATGTTAGCCTCAGTTTGATGCTGGCTGTCTGTGGCTCTGACAGTCAAGGTGTACCAGGTCTTCTCCTCAAAGTCCAGAGAGGCAGTGAGGGACACACCTCCACTATAGCGGTGAATCCCAAACTTGCCTAAAGATGTTGGGTCAAGTTGCAAGGAGTAGGAGAGGGCAGGACTGGAGTCGACATCATTACCTGTAACAAGGGTAATCTCTGTGCCAATCAGTGTATCTGATAAAAAGAGAATGAACAAAAACCTGTTAGTTGCAATTAACTTCCTTTGGATAAAATGTTTTTTGTAGTTGTTATACTGTTTCATGATGCACGACTACACATCTTTAGACTTGCACATGGTTTGTCTGGTCAAAGTACTGGTTTTGTAAATTTAAGAAATTACTATAAACTAGCTGCATACAATTTAGAATATTAAAGCCACTTACTTTCTGGGATGCGAATTTCCTGGGGCAAGGGAATAGTGGGACTGTTGTCATTCTGGTCCACAATGATCACTGTCAATGTAGCTGAACCAGCCAATCGAGGACTTCCTCTATCAGTTGCTGTAACTACCAGCCTGTGGGTGAACAGAAAAATAAGTTTTCAGATCATGCTATTTTTAGAAGGAAAATTCATTGTTTTATTTTTTTTACCTTTGGTCACACATTCTCATATTATTACAAAAGAAACACACAAAAAGTTATGAAAATGTTTTGGTGAACAGCAGTTGATTTACAGAGTTTGAAATTGCAGCTTTGCTATGTGATACATCTGGCACGCAGATATTGGATTATACTGGAACTTGAATCGTCAGCAAACTATGTCAACTTCCAGCTATCAAAACAAAACTAGGTGAGTGAATATGATTCACGATGTGTTTTTCTTCTATACATATTTACCTTCATGCAATGGTCTTTTTCTATACTCTGCCATGCAGTGGCTCAAACAGTTATTATGGGCAAAATATATATCCATCCACAAAACATGCACATTAAAAGGTTCTTGGTGAGTTTTATTCAACCGCAGATCTGTTCTCACTTGGTCTGGGTAAAGATCTCACGGTCCATGATGGCTGCTGTGGTGATGCTTCCTGTCATTGGGTCAATCTTGAACAGGCCACTCATGCCTGATGACTGGATTGAGTAGGTCACCTGACCATTTTGGCCCTGGTCCACATCCTCAGCCACCACCTGGGACAAGGTGGAGGGGAGGAAAGAAAGTGAAAGTGAAAAGGATGAAGGGATATTTCTAACTAAGCAAATATACAGTAGACCTAAACTCTGCTTGAGTTTGTATTGTTTACTGTCCAGTTCTTATATTTGTATGATACCTTTATGATAGGCATTTCATATCCCTGTGCTTCTCTCATGTAGGCCACATAATTCTGAAGCTGGAAGCGAGGAAGATTGTCATTGACATCTTGCAGGATCAAGTTGATAGCCATGAAAGATGTGGAGGACACAGTTTCAGCCTTCACTACTAGACGGAGTCTGGGAGTGTCTTCAAAGTCCAGCCCAGAGGAGCTGAGCACCCAGATTTCACCTGGTAAACAGATAAAGAAAGAAGGAAAATGGAGTAGCAGTAGATTATTAAATGAGTGATTGAAATAGTATGTGTGTGTGTGCTGTTTTTTAAATCCTTTTAACAATATGTAATTCAGACCAGAATTCACATCTTGTAGGACATCATTTAAAAAAAAACCACTGAGTTATTGTGAGTTTCACCTGTTGCAGAGCTGATGCTGAAGGCCTGCTTTCTGTTCCCACTGAAGAGGCTGTAGCTGATATCCCTATGTGTGCCATCTGGGTGTTCAGCCTGAGCCTGAGCCACAGCTGTGCCTGAATTGTGGAAGCAGAGCAGAGAAAATCATTCCTCACTGTGACAGCAGAGAGATCCTCCAAGTGTATAAAGGCACACATGAACTGAGATGATTATTATATTACCTAATAGTACTGAATCAATGTCTGACCTTTTGCAGCATTCTCCTGTATACTGACATCTCTGGCATTCCTAGAGAAGCGGATGCCGTTGTACGCCACCTCCTTCACATAGATCACCACCACCCCCTGTGCAGACTGGGCTGGGCTGCCCTGGTCCATGGCCTCCACAATCAGCGTCCTCTGAGCCTGGGTCAGATCTCCAAGTGGCTCAGTGGCCTGTATCTCCCCAGTCAGGGAATTGATGCTGAAGCCCTTTACTGGGGTGGCAAAACGGTAAAACACAGAGCCGTTGGCTCCAAAGTCTTTGTCCTCAGCCTTCATGGTGGCCAGAACCCGCTGGGACCGCCTGCTGGAAACTTCAATGATTAGAGGATCCTGGATGAAGAAGGGAGTGTTGTCGTTCACATCTAGGATAGTGACTGTCACCTAGAAAGGAGAATTTGCAGATGGGTTAAGAGTAAAGTTTATTGCAAACAATCATCATAAAAACATAACTCAACAAAGAAATAATCTCCTAAATTCAACACGTGAATCATAAATTAAAGACTTTTTCAAGCAACAATTGATCCTCATTTACCTGAGCAGAGGTGTTCCTGGGTGCAGCAGGTGAAAGATCAACAGCAAACACCTGAAAACTGTATGATGCCCATTTTTCCCGATCCAAAGGTGCTGATGTGGTAATACGACCAGTGTTCTCATCCACAGAGAATGCTCCGTGAGCCTCTTGGCTGAGAAAATACAGCACCTTTCCATTCTGATCCTCATCAGAATCTGTGGCTGACACCTGGAAATATATCAATACATATTTATGATTAAATGAAAACAAAGGTGTTCTTATAGGATAGCAGGTAAAGTTACTGATTTATGGTTACCCTATAATGACAAAGCAAAATGACAGTTCTGCATGTGGGATGGAAAATTCCTGATAATCTTAGTTTCCATTTCTGCTTACCTCCAGAACTTTTGACCCCTCAGCAACATCCTCTGACACATCCACAGAGTAGCTACTGCTGCTGAAAACAGGGCTGTTGTCATTGACATCCAGCACTTTGACTTTCACTGTGACTGTACTGCTGAGAGCTGGGCTGCCACGGTCTGTGGCTACCACCTCCAGGGTATATTCAGCTCTTGTCTCCCTGTCAAGGCCGCGTGAGGTGGACAGGGCTCCTGTGCTGGTGTGGAGGTGGAAATCTCCATCAGGGTCCCCAGCTGGATGGAAGTCGTTCAGGAGGAACAAAGAAAAATCTTTAAACATTCAAGAGTCTACTATGTATTGAAAGTAAGCGAGAAAGTGCCAACTCTGCACTTAAGTCTGAATGTGCTACAGAGAAGTAGATGGAATGTATTATTTTTTAAATAAAACAGAACAATGTCAGGAGCAAGACTGGGATCAATGCTAAACGTCTCCGCTCTCTACAAGTTAAGGCCAAATCTATTCATCCAAAAACTGTCAGTACAATTTCAGATGACTTGACAGTTGCTTTGAATGCGCATATTGGCAATCACAAATTCACGATACATACTGTGTGTCACCTGTACAGTAATAATCCATCCACTGCAATCTGTAAATGTAAACTTGACTATTTAATTAAAAATCCACTGTGTCTCCTAGTATATTTTTATTTATACAGCAGACACACCCTGAAACAAGCAATTACAGCAATTGTGGTAAATTGCTTTTTTAAATCCATGCTAATGCAATACATGGGTTAAACACACAACATTATTCTCACCAGTGATCCTGTACTCCAGCTGTCCACCAAGACCTGAGTCAGGGTCTGTGGCCTTGAGAAAGCAGAGCTCTACAGGAGCCTGGTTTTCCGGCACATCCAGTCCATACCACGGCTTTGCAAAGACTGGAGTGTTGTCATTCACATCCTGCACCTCCACACGGACTACAGCCTTGGCAAAGTTAGGAGGCAACCCACCATCCCTTGCATACACTGGTGAGAAAATACATTGTTATGTTTATAATCTATCAGGTAGTCATCTATAATATATAGACGGTTTACCTGATGAATTCAGCATAAAATCATTGAAGTAAAAACTTGTGTAAAACCATGGATATAGTAGTACCAGTTAGTGTGTAGTGGTCCTGTAGTTCTCTGTCTAGTTCCTTGGTGGTGGTGATGACTCCTGTCACGGGGTTGATGATGAAACCTTCTTCTGTCACACCTCCATATGTCACTTGGCCATTAGAACCTGCATTGAAACACAATACAGACATGTGTAACAATAAAAGACTGGGCACAAAAAACAATAAATGAATAAAGCAAATAGCCTATATCCGATGTAATAAGGCAGTACTTTAATTTAATACAAAGCTATCAAATCCTAATGGAAGCTCCAGACATACAAGGCTCTGGATGGTAGCTATAACAACACATTTTCATTAGAAACAGTGCTTGTAGTGTGTCTTAAAGTGATTTGGTCTTTCAAAACTATTTACATCTCTCTATTGCTTCATTCTCCAACCTTTTTCGTCCCTCTTGATAATCTGGAATTCCTACTTTCATCCCTTCTTGACTTTATTACTTGCAAAAATAAATTAAAATGTGCATGTGCAGGTCCTCATGAAATCAATAGACATTGCTTTAATATTTTATGGAGTTACAGTATCAAGCAGGGCATGTGTGGACCAAATGATTTCTCAACTAATATATTGTATATGTATTTGCTAAATAAAAAGGCCCTTTTGAAAATTCTGGAATTCTATATATCCGTACATTTTTAATCACTCTTAATCACAGTAAGTCCAGTAAAGCCAATTACAGTACTGAATTTACACATATTTAAACCAACCTTGGTCTTGATCAGTGGCAGTAACTGTTAGCACTGTGGTTCCTGGTCCTTGGTTTTCAATCACCTGGGCCTCAAACTCTGCTCGCTGGAACACTGGAGCTTCATCATTCACATCAATAACTTGCACACACAGCACCTGAGAGGTGGAAAGCTGAGGAGTCCCATGATCCTCTGCTATAATGGTCAGATTGAAGATGTCCTGTTCCTCTCGATCTAAGGCTTTAAGGATGGAGAACGAGCCTACAAGAGAGAAAAAGATTCAGTGAGCAGGATATCTTTATAAAACCCTCCTAGATTATTTCAGTAAAATCTCCTTATTTGGATTCATTTGAAATGTGTGTGTTTGTGTCTAAGCATGTGTTTAGATTATTTTTGAGAACTTGTAGTTCAGTGTACCTGAGAGAGGCAGAATTTGTATGCTTGGAGGACCGGTAAAAATGAAACCTTTGTAGCGTTGCTTTATGAGAGTTTCCACACTAAGTTAGTGACCACAGTTACAGCACTTCATGCCAGCTATTCAATTGTTTCATGTTGAATATGCTTTCAAACCTGAATCAGTTTACTGCAGAGCTTGTGAGTGCATATTGTAAAGCACATGAGCGTGTACTACTACAACCTGGACATTAGCGGGGGGGGGGGGGGGGGGGGTGCGTGTGTGTGTGTGTGTGTGTGTGTTATGTTAATCGAGTTGGTTCAGATAGATACAGTCTCTTTTATGGACCCTACTCCTACCTTTTATGTCTACACCCCATACCCCTGTCATCACGACGACTACAAGGAGGGTCAGCTAAAGTGAGGGAAAATATGAAATGTTTGTGTGTGTACTGAACTATTCTATAACTTTATCTGGCATACAGTACCTGAGAGACAAGCCTAATTTATATGTGCCACAGCGTGCCAAACATATTGTGTGTTGACTGAAGTTTCTCTGAGGTTTTGCTTGTTCCCAGTTTGGCAGAATGTAGACAGATGCAAACAACTTACTGGTTCATCCTACTCTGTAGCCAATTCAGTGTTAATGATACAGTATTAACAGCACAGTATGATAAGGGTGCTATTACTTTCTCTGGATTAGCTTTGCTCAAACACAAGGAGTTTTATTTTATTTTCATTGTATTCAAGATTTCAAGGTTTCCAAAGATGCAAAAAGTCATACTGAATTTCAAGGGGATGACAGTTGTTTTTTCCATTCAATGCAGTAGTGCAGCCATAAAAATGGTGTCAGCGTTTGAGGACTTTACTTGAATATATGTAAGTCTGACACATAGCTTTAGAAACAAGTAGATATATAATATAAAATGTAATGTTCTCAAAGAGCATTGAAAAAAATGTCTACTTTTGAGGATACTTGAGAAGAAATTAACATATAAGAAACATTAGCTTTCAAGTGGTTAATAAAACCAGCAGTAAAGTAGCTGTAGCGTGAAATAGCAGAAAGCTCATGTTGGCAGAGCAGACATATAATTCATAGGTGACAATCAGATACCCCCCATATTAGCCAGGCAGTTTGGTCAACGTCTTTGCAATATAATTCTAATCTGCTATTGCAGCTATCACTAACCAAAAGCTTAACACCACATAGGCAGAGGAACACACCAGAAGCAAAATCAACCCCTGCTAATGCATCAGACACTTGACAGTAATGAAGTAAAGACTTCCATCTGGAACCTGCATTAAGTGTCTGTCTTACGTTTCTAATCCTATCTCAGCCAGAGCTGAGCACGCCCACGCCACCCAGCTTCGATGATGAAGAGATTACACATACACATATATAAGGTTTCAAAGGCTGTTCATGTCCCCAGCCCAAATAAAGATTGGTTCCCATGAACAAATCCATCAAGTAAAGAACACCAAAGCATTATTCAAGTGAAATATTGCCTGAAGGCATTGAAAGATCATCTAGTAAAGAAGGTTCTGAGGGTTATGAGTATTTTAGCAGTTGAGACCCTGTAGACGCAGCAGTTTAGTGGGTAATTACAGTCTTCTGGAAAATTTTGTTCATCCAGGGGGCTTCCATGGGTGGGATGCTGATTATCTATCAATCATGGAATGCCTCCAAAAAGGGCACATACTACTCCCGCTGTGTTAAATCATTCAAAGCAGGACTGTAAACGCTGGAAATGATGTGGTGAATTTTACTCTAATCATCTGTTGATGGAGTGAAAATTGGATATTTATGGGAAATCCCCAGTCTCTCAGGACCCTTGGTTATATTATTGTAACATTATGATATTTTTAGATGCGGTATAACCATAAAAATCAGCATACCACTGTTAGGGTTCAGACTGAAGCGACCAGCACTGTTGCCTGCCTGGATTCTGTATGACACTCTGCCATTTTCTCCTTCATCTTCATCTCGAGCCATCACATACAAAATCACAAAGCTGTCAACAGAGATAGAAAAAAAGAAAGTCATATAAAACAGATATTTCAAGCAAATGCTGACTTAAAATTTTATTTGAATGGGCCTCTTGGAAGTTCTTTGATTGTGGTCTGATGAATGCAAGCAGTCTGACTGAAATGCATGTGAATGGTGCCAAAAACAGGGAATTCACACCCACCCTACAGGCTGATCCTCCATTACACTGACTGCAGGTGGAGAACTGAAGACAGGAGCATTGTCATTTTCATCTGTCACAAACACTCGGGCAGTGACTGAGCCCCAGCGCCGCTGTGAAGGATCCACCGCCTGGTCTGTGGCCCGCACCACAAGATAGAGAGAAGGTGTGGACTCACAATCTAACTTCTGCCCCAGGGTCAGGACTCCAGTGATGGGGTCAATTGTCAGGAGGTCGGGGGTGTCGGGCCAGTAATGCTCAATGGAGTAATGTAGCTCACTGTTGGGTCCACTACCATCCTGTAAAAAGACACAGGTTAATCTGAATTCATGAAAATATTGGTGAAATGAGGAAAGAAATTTAAAATCATGTGTTGACTTATAGGAATAAACACATTTCATTGAATGAATTAAAAGCAAATATGAAGAAGTATCAGTTGCGTGCTAAGAAGAGAAAAATCTCAGTTTCACACCTGATCCACAGCCTGGAAGGTATATATCGAAGCGCCTGGTTCTATGTTCTCTGGGATCACAATGGTAATGGGGTCTTCTATGAAATGGGGGGCATGATCATTGCTGTCCTGCACGTTGATATCCAGCTGCACCAGGTGGCTGCTGGGAAATGCCTGAGAGAAGTCAGACACCTCGATGTTCAGTGTGTACCTTGACCCCTTCTCATAGTCCAGCTCGCGTACCAGGTATACATCACCCCTTAAACGGTCCACCATGAAAGTCCCATCTCGGTCTGTCCCACCAACTACCAGGTAGGTCACCTGGCCTTCCAGTAAAGCAGGCTCATGCTGCTCATGTTGACGAACGAAGCCAATGATGGAGCCAGGAGCAGCCCCTTCAACTGTGTTAAGTGTCATGGAGAGCACGTTGGGTTTGGGGCTGGACCTGGAGGATCCGAGTACCTGGAGAAGAGGAAAGCAGAGTCAAATGGGTTCAGTTTGGCATTTTTTGTAACTTTTTTCACCTAATTGTCATGTTTCAGTTTCCAATACTAGAATAAGTAAAATAAAATGACCTTGTTTCACAGAGTGAAACAAACATTTCAATATACATTATTATTTAAACCAAGCATGCAAGAAAAGTGTCAAGGCACTTGGTGTGCTGTGCATGTTACTGGATCTGATTTCTTGTGGTATTGTGCAGACAATGTAACTATATAACTCTCACCCCTGCCCATCCCTAAACATAGCCTTGGGCTGTAGTCTGTTTCTGTTTTGTCGTTATTACTATAATAACCCTCACAGGCATTCTCATTGTGCATGAAGACATTATATACAATTCTTCCAGTAAATATCCTGACACTGTGGCGTCCTGGCTTCAAGATGAGAGGCAGGTTTTGTGACCTGTGATAAAATAATAGAGGGTGTGATGGGAAGAAAAACTGCAAATATTCCAATTCAAATAATGCAAAGCAATAAGTGCAACCTCCATACACCAGTCCGGTCAGACGGGAAACAAAACTGGCAGATGCCTTCTGGCAGATGGGAAACCTGCCAGGGGGGCTTTCGCCACTTTGAGCAACAGCTTCAGCGTTCAATATTGTTATGGGACAGATCAAAGAACTCTGAAGATAGCAAACATAAGCAGATTTGAACAAGTTCTGGTTTCATCATCATAAAATCCATACCCATACCATCCCTAATTTGGAGTTTCAAAGATCTGCTGCAGTTTATTGCAACTTTAAAGATGATGTGCAAATCTGTGTAAAATGTTTTTTTAACTAGAAAATATTCACAACACACCATGAAACAAAATAAAGGGGTGATTTTGACATTAACTGGCATTTGTTGTGTGTTGAAGACTCAAATATTTCCATGTAGTGTGACAGGACTACAGCTCAATTACATTTTAATTATCTTAAAGGTTATAGATGGTGTCAGCTATTCTGTTCCTGCCGAAAAGATCAGTCGATATGTACTTTCCCCTGTTGTGCCCCAATGCCTCCTTCCTATACAAGCTATCTAGCATGTGCACTGTAGTACTTTAGGTGTACAATATCCCTGTGCCTGGTCTCACAGCTATGTGAAATGTTATCTCAAAAATCATTATGTGGAAATGTTACCTCATGAGAGTGTTTGAATGTGTCGTTACAGTCAGTGAGTTCGATTGTGCCTGTGTATCACTCCCTGCTACCGTGTGGTATATTCCCTTTCTCTCTGTGTGATTTGATGCAGCTGGCTCTCATCAAATCTCATCTGGGAGCATTTGATTCCAAGGTGCCTGTTTCCCCTCTGCCTAATCTCAGTGTCGCACAAATGGGGCAAAGGCGAAATATAAGGCAAGCACTCCCTCTGTAATTAGCATCCTTTTCCTTTCTGAAATCACATCACATAAAAACACTGTGCTCAAAGCAGCACAGTCAAAGCAAACCACCACCCTTCTCTGGCTACATGCTTCTGTGGCAGACCATTTTCTTTCCTGCAGTTGAATTCCTGATATTGTATGTTGATATGCAGGATTGACCCTCCCGCAGAAAGTTCAGAACAATAACTCAGTCCGGACCAGCTCCCTCCTGCAGCTCGGGGTTTCTCACCTTGGGTTCTGGTTACCCCACTAACCTTTGGAGCAGGAAACACACTCTAGATTTGATAGATGCTTTTGTTTGTACAGGCACAGGTTCAGTTTCTCTCCTTCTCATATTTACCTCCTTTTCCAATTTCTTTGACAGTTATACTGTTCACTTTGTGCACAGTTTGAGGAAATTACTCGCAGCAAGGAATGCAAAGGGACTGAGGTAATGTGGAGATGTGACAGTTTCAGGTCTGGTCGCCAGATTGGCTTTTGTTTGCCATTGCCAGATGCCATGTAAATGTTTCGAAGGGGCAACAAATGCATGGGTATATGTTAACCTGTATCTGAAGCTGGCAGGTGGAGCTGAGGTCTGGTGTTCCGTGATCAGTAGCAGTCACGGTAAAGGCATATTCAGCTCGCTCTGCCAATCTCAGAGGGGAAGCAGTTCGAAGCTCGCCACTGGTTGGGTTAATGGAGAAGCGCTCTGCTCTGGGGCCTTGAGAGGAAGCAATGCACATGGAGATCAGCTCAAAGTTAAGATGAGACAAGAAAACAGTAAAATAATATTTTATCAATTATGGTTTGAGATAAGGAAGTAGATAAATTTGTAAATATAACACTCAGATGATTTGTCACACTCACCTGCTAAAGAGTAGTAGATGGTGCCATTTTCTCCCTCATCAGGGTCTTTAGCTGACACTATACCTAGGACTGTCCCAGATGGAAGCCCCTCCATCACCTACAATGGAAGAGTCATATCAAATGTATATATCTTAATATTCTGTGTAATCATTTCATGTTTATTCCTATTCATGATCTTGTTTTTTTTAACCAAATGATTAACTAATTATAACAAATTTTTAAAAATATTTTTTCAAGAAATCATACATTGCTGCTATGAAAAATCTTCTATAAACATGTATATCATCTTCACCATCACTCATCTTGAAAAGAGCTGGATCTCTCTGTCACAATGTGATCTATTTAATCTTTTTTGATTCTCACCTGAAGGAGCATCTCCCTGTCTGGCCTGGCATGTATGAAAGTGGGGGCATTGTCATTTTCGTCCAGCACAGTGATATGAGCTGTGCCAGTGGCACTGCGAGGGGGCGTGCCGCCATCCTGTATCACCACAACAAGCTGGTAGCTGGACTGCTGCTCTCTGTCCAGGGCAATACGGGTGCTGATTTCACCTTAATAAAAAAGGGGAAAACAAGTGAAGGCTTTAGCTTATATTACTTGCAATAGTTACAGAGTAATGGCCATGTTCATTTAACTGAAAATCATTACTATCTCAGGGGAAATCATGCTTCTGTTAGTGCTGCTTTTGAAGTAACTACATTTCCTCTTGTTACAACAAACTGATTCTGAAGTGTAATATTGCAGCTATTAAAACGTACTAAAAAGGCAAAGCCATTGTGTTTATTTTCACCTGTCTGAGAGTTGATCTGAAAGTGCCTGTCAGTGTGCAGCAGCTTGTAGGTCAGTCGAGCATTTAGTCCTGCATCTCTGTCTGTTGCAGACACTCTGCCAAAGCCCGTCCCTGCCAGCAGGTTCTCTCTGACGGCCAGGAACACCCTCTCCTGGCTCAGTCTGGGGGAATTGTCATTCTCGTCTGTCACCGTCACCCTGACTGTGGCACTCCCAGTCCTCCCTGCCCCCCCTGGACCTGAAGTGGCCAGGACAGTTAACAGGTACATGTCCTTAACTTCGCGATCCAGAGAGCTACGAACAAACAGCCAACCACTATCTGGCATGATTCCAAACCCGGCAGCATCACCATCAGGCCTGAGGCGATATGAAACAGAGGAGGAGGATGAAGAGGAACTCCCTCCATTCCCAGAAGCCTCTCTGTTGAGTGCTCTGACCTGGAGGAAACGTGTGTTAAGAGGTGTGTTTTCCCGCAGCTCCACACGGTAAGTCAGGGTGTCGAAATTGGGGCCTTCTGCATCCTGTGCTTGGATGTGGACTACAAGGGTAAAGGTGGAGCTAAGCTGAGGTGCCCCACCATCTTTGGCAACCACCTGAAGATCATAGCGAGGGACACTTTCATATGACAGACTCCCAATTAGTCGCACCTCTCCACTGCCCCGATCAACACCAAATGTCCTCTGGCCACTGCTGCCTGTGGCCCCAGTAGAGATCAAATCAAAGCTGAGCTGACCGTTATGACCAGAGTCCTTGTCAGTGGCTTGAATGCGGTAGATAACAGTCCCCATTTTGGTGATCTCAGGTAAGAGGAGGGACTCTGATGAGGAGGGGAGGAAGGTGGGGGCATTGTCGTTGACATCTGAAATGGTTATGTGTACCCGGCTAGTTCCGTACGCTGGAGGAGAGCCGGAGCGTGCCTGGATCTCCAGGTCAAGACTGGAGCACATCTCATGGTCCAGAGGAAGGGCTGTACGAATGGTACCAGAGGCGCTGTCCACAGTGAAGTAACCATCGGGGTCTCCAGATGAGATGGAGTAGAATATATTCTTAGAAGCACCTGGATGGAAGACAGAGAGAGACAGCAAATTAAACAGAATGAGAGACCCTAACCCAAAATTCCAAAAGTGAAAAAGTGAAAAATGCATGCCAAAATTCTTCAAAATACCTGTTATTCAGTTAATAAAGTTATAAATCAGAGAAAAAGAAAAACTTTCACATTTGTGAAGCTGGACTATGGAGCATGTTTGCTTGAAAAATGACTAAAAACTGATTTAAACTGTTGTCATTTAATCATCTGTCAAAAAATGGATTTCATTACTAAAAGGGACAGAAAGGGTTTCAACATAATGTACACAACTGTTGATCCATCAAAATTCCTGAAAATATACATTTTTGGTAGACAGTGGATATGGTGTGTTTATTTCAGCTTATATCTCTTGTAAGGGTTAATGAAGGGCTGGATTCTCTTTAAGTGGGTGAGAGGCCAGGCTTACTGAAAATGTTTAACAGTTACACAGACAGAGATAAGTGTGCTTCTGTCCACTACACCACCGAGAACACTTCATTCTGACTCCCACTCAGAATTACAGCCCCATCCAAATCCATTTCTTTATCATTAATACAGAGAGAAAATAAAAGTCTGGCCAGAGTGAAAATGATCCCAGTAAAGCCCACGCTGTGTGATGGATGTGATTTCTTAATGGAGTGTATGCTCTTCTGCGTGTGTATTTGAACAACTACCAGAGTGAGCAGTAATGCATCATACATTCTCAAGCCCATTAGTGCATTTCTATCCAAGTACTTGTCAGAAACATGAGAAAAGGATTGTCACGTAAAAGTGGCCAAGCAAGTAAAGTAAACTGATTAAAGCAAATGTCTAAATGCAGATACACAGTAAAGCAAACAGAAAGTACCTTAACATTGAACACTGAGCCCCCATGTGTCCATACCTGTCTTGGCGGTAGCACGGACCACTCCCACTGCTGTGCCTCTGAGAACATCCTCGGACACAGTAAAGAAATACTGTGCCTGTTCAAACACAGGAGATGCCACTGAGCCTCCTACCACACTCACATTCACCCTGGCATTGACTGGTGCTGTCAGACCACCGCCGTCCTCAGCTGATATCACCATGGAGATGACTGTGTTGGCTTTGCCATGGAGCGAGCGTGACAGCGATATTACACCTGCAAAGATAAAAGATGAAATGATTCTTTGCTTCACAAAAACTACATTAGGTCATCTATGTTATGATTATGTGTGTAGAAGTGTTCATGCTACACACACATACCTGTGTCCTTGTTGAGGGTGAAGAAAGCAGAGCCTCCTCCAGGTACTATACGGTAGGTCACCCTGCCATTTTGTCCAGCATCAGGATCATTGGCTGTTACCTTGACAATGGAGGTACCTGGAGCACTATGGGTACTAAGGCTGACTGTGTAGAGGGCTGGATAGAAGGTAGGCCGGTTGTCATTAATATCTACAACTGAGACCCTCACACGGGCTACTGAGCTCAAACCACCCTGGAAAGAAAAAATTCAGAAATATTTTTTACATTAAAATATAATGTGCACATTGTACAAGTTAACATAAGCAATGCTTTAATTATATTACGGACCTTAACTGAATAGTCTATTGAGATAAAGAGAGACTACATCATAATAACAGCTATTTCAGTTAAAGCATATCCTCCCTTCCTGCACACTATATCCCCCAGGCAACATTCAATTTGTTTTCCATCCCTTGGTGATAGAGCAGGGTTTTCATGTTATGAATCTGTGACAAAAGATTTATGTCACACTGTTAAGATGAAGCAGCTGCAAAAGAAGACAGAAAGATGAGTTCTGTGTTGAAGATCCCTGAAATGTGGAGCCAATCAACCACAAGCATTTGTCAGCAAGGGGACGAGTGTGTGCTCATTACACCGTGTTTGCGGGCTTAGGTTTATGAGACCATTAAAAATAGGAATAGTGAGGACCAGCTGAATCGAGCTGGGAATGTGTTGAGGGTGGGAGAGAAGGAGCATTTGCGTGTGTGTGTGTGTGTGTGTGTGTGGTGGGGTTGTTGGTTAAGGAGATAAATTGGTAATTAGGGACAACTGATGAAAACTAGCTATTTTAGCTAATTCTGGTACATTTAAATTTAAATTTGAAATGTTCATTTAATGTACACTGTCCCTTTTCAAATACATAAACTAAACTAAACTAAAATTAGAAACTTTATTTTTATATTTTCCTGAACAGGGGTAAGCAAAGAGAATGATATGTACACTATCACTACTAAGTGTATAATAATAGATTTATAATAATGGTTACGTATCCTGATATACACATTCCGTATATATTTTTTCAATGTAACCTGACTATTATTAATTCATGTTTTATTGCACCTCATGTAGAGTTTCACTGGCTATTTAAGTCCATCTATTGTGATTAATCGACACTTAAAATACGAATGGGTCGATTGGGAAGACAGGCAATTGCAGCAAAGCTTGTGTAAATGTGATCTTGCAAATATCCTACTTAAATTTGATAGTATCATCCTAACACTTAATTTAAATCGACTATAGAAATGGAAATGTTTTCCTACTTCTTTACCTTTTTCCTCCCTACACTCCCTGATTGCTTTGCCATGCTGTTGTTGCTTCCCCTTGATTTTTTGAAGACAGTGCACAAGGGACAGGATGCTGTCCTGAATGTCTGTTTGATCAGATTTATTTGACTGCAGCTGTCCACATCTTTAATTTGCTTTCAGCCTAAAGCTTTGATCGAAATGAGCATCACACACTAAGCAGCCGATGTGTTTGGCCTCCTCAAGCTACAGATGCACTAGTCTGACAGCTTTGATCCCCTCAGAAGTCTGCTCCAGTTATAATTTATCATTCTTTGATCATACAGTAGCTGTTAAGATTAAGAGTTGATTGGCAAAATGAAAAAGTTACAGATATAACTACTAATTTCTACACTCCATAGTAAGTCATATAAACTTACTCCATCTGTTGCTGTTACAGTCAAGTCAAATTTGTCCAATCCCTCATCCCGGTCCAGAGTCGTGCTGGTGCAAAGTTGGCCAGTCTCCTTGTTTATGATAAAGTGGGTTGGTACTGCACCTCCAGAGCCTGAACCCAAGGTGTAGGTTATAGCACCAAAGGAACCACGATCCTCATCTGTGGCTGACACCTGAGGGAAAAAAGACATGAGGTAAGGCATGGACGGTCCACTGATGCCAAACAGCCCGTGAGACACAAATCGCAGAAAGCAACACGCCAACACACCCAGCAGGTCATGAAATCTGCGTGAAAGAAAACCTACATGTGTCATAAATATTATATACGAGCTAAGGGCCTTTCTGTTATCACAATAACGTCCCATAATACAGACACCTCACAGCCCCATACATCTGCACTTGTCCAAATATCACACGCCATCGCACTACTTGTTATGATTTCCAGAGTACTATAAAAAATCGAGCATCTGTGAGAGCCATTCACTTATAAAATTCATACTATATGGTATGAATAAAAAAATCGATAGATCACCCCCATGGTGTGTTTGAAAAAATAGCAAAGGGACTGGTGGGGCAGCGTAACCATGGATACACAGAGAGAGAAAAAGAGAACTGACAGGTAACCTTTGGAGAAGGACAATGAGATCATTAATGGATATGTATAATGGATGAAGAGAGAGGAGAGGAAAGGAGAGGAGAGGAGAGGAGAGGAGAGGAGAGGAGAGGAGAGGAGAGGAGAGGAGAGGAGAGGAGCGTGTTGACAGAGGTTTGGTTCAGAGGTCAACAGAGGAACTTTAGTTGACATTAGAAGGTCAAGTGACACAAACTTGCTTTCAACTGGAACTTAAATGAGATACAGACTGACACACAGACACACAGACACACACACACACACACACACACACACATTTTGGGGTAGCCACGAATATACACCTCAGACATTAATCTTTACACCTTGTTTTTCTTTTTCTCTTACAATGAACTTCAAACTATTTAAAAGACAGACAGATGTCTTTAACCTACCCTCATCTTTATAGCCATCTTTTTACTGCACACACACACACACACACACACACACACACACACACACACACACACACACACAAAATGTACACACATAGGCCTATGCTCCAAATGAATCTATTAAAACACTGAGGAATCCCATAATACAATAAAGATATCCTTTCAAAACACGAAAGGGAAATGTCCTCTGTGCGATGAGGTCTTCCCTCTGACTGAAGTTTTACACTGGTCCATAACATTGTTTGGTGGCATTTATGGTGCTTGTAAAAAGTAGCGTTCTCCCTTAGATCTCTAAGCCTTGAAGCCGAGCCAACACCTAAGAGAACTCATGACATCATTGCCTTTCTGTCATACAGTCACTTTACATACACCGATTTACTTTACATACAACAGTGTTTGATTTCCTAGAATATGATATACAATAAAATACAATGTATTATAACATACAATGTATTGCACAATGATTATTACAATAAGAAAGAACCATAAAGGTAAAAAAAAAAAAAAGATTGTAAAAGAGTGTATGTGACATGTTATGTGAGATTTTGAGAATTTTGAGAAGCCATAGTATTATGAGAATAAAGTTGTAAATGACAAGAATAATGGTAATAATTAAATTAAATAGTAATATAATAAGAAAACGTTTTAGAGAAAAAGTATTGAGTTTGAAATTGTGTGTAAATAAGTAAACAGATGAGAGAAATTATGACCTTTTCCTTGAAATTTAGTATTTTAACTTTTTTCTAAATCAGATTTGATCTTGTTATCTCAGTCAGATTGCTATTCTGACAAAAATGACTATATGATGAGTTACATTATTTTCATTATTCACATTATCTCATTTTGTTTTACTTTTCAGTATTTGCCCAAATATTCTGTCATAATGTCACCAGAAAGTTCAAAGTGTATACAGGTCTATTTTCTGACATACTGTGTTATAATAATTGTACATCCACTGGTGTTACCATACTGTAGTGTTTTGTAGCCCAATCAACTTTTGTAAAAAAGGGTTCAAATGGAATAGAGACAAAATACATATTCTTATGTGTGTGCTTGTTTTTAATGATTTCATCATATTGTTGAAGCCTATAAATGTGCCCTGGCCTTGAACTCGACAGAACACAGGACCACCGTAGCAGACATCCGGCAACAAACGTACTTCCGTCCCACCAACACATGTCTTCATCATTACACTTACCTAGTGGCCATATCACAGACTGAAACACAACCACTTTGACTCATTCTGTTGCTCCTATAGGATATTAAAACAGGAAAAGTAGAACAGCTCCTTCAGGACTTTTGGATGCAATGTCACCATGGCTAGACGGCTGTGGTTTTGAGGGGTCATACTGCACCTCTTCCATTGGTCAGTGTTTACAACTGGGGATTTTTAGATCATTGCTGGGACTTCCTATAGAGTACAGTGTTGAGACTAACACTATCTTTGGAATCTAGGCTCATGTCTGTTCTGGCTGTCTGTGATGGATTAGCCACCTGTGGTGATGAGAACTGGGAGAAAGGCACTCAGACACTCACATATGACCCCATCCTTTTTCCTAAATCTAATTAAAGACGCTTAAACACCATGACCGCCCACCTGGTCATAGGGTGACTTCATAATCACAATCTTTATCCCAAAAACTCTATAGATCACCAACAAAATATGTTCTGCCCTGGATAAGACAGGAAAGCAGATATCAGTGTTTGTTTGGTTTATATGAAACACAGGGGTCAAGCACTTTGTACATTACAAGAATATGCTGAGAAATAGCCTTTGACTGGCGGATCGGGCTAGAAAGGACTTGCAGGGAGGCTGGGAACAAGAAGAAGAGCAGGACATTGATTCTCTACACGCTCTAAAATTTGAAAACCCTCAGCAGTATGGTATGGATTGTTCATACTGGAAAACATATGCAAGACAAACACAAGGTTACACTAAGAAAACGTCTATGCATCTTTCATGGACACCTTGGGAGCAATATAATATAAGATGTAATGATTTGGATTTTTGTGATGCAAAAGCATATACAGTGCTGTGCAGTGGTTATGTGGTTCCAGTCTTGAAAAACTGAAATGGAATAAAGTAAAAAGAAAGAAACATAGAAAGAAAAAAGAGGGACAATACATAGACAGAGATAAGACTCCATGTCTGCAATACATGAGACAAATGGCACAGCAGAAACCTTTGAAAGACTGAAATGTGTAGCAGAAGAAAGTCATATCAACTCTCCTGAGAAGACAAGAGCTTGTAAGGTTCAGTTCCCTCCTTTCAATCCATCTGATGGCACAGTGTCAATGTTTAGTACACTCAATACAAAGGCTAGCAGGTTGGATCTAACAGACATTAGGTTGATACTGAAAACTCCTCTTCCAGTGTGTTGCTGTATTTTCTGCATCTACAGCACTCATCTCTACTAAAAAAACAACAGGATAGTTTTAAAGCCACTAAGCTAATCTAGTAAATACTTGACATGTCTTAAATCAAGAGATCTGGTAGCCCAGGTGAAAGTGTTTGCCAGTGCCAGAACCTGCTCTCTGATCCACGACCTGCTAGCCAGCCAGCCTTGACTCTGCACACCTATTCCTCATGTTGCTCTCCAGAGGTATCCTGCTGTGATAAACATGCAAGTGCATAGCAACACAAACACAGACAGCTTCAACATCTAAATCTTAAACTGTGTAATGCTTGTCTCTTTGATATTTGTGGTTATAACCCCATCTGGGTCTTCAACATTTAAACTGATTTTTGGATGTGGGTGACATTATCGGATTACCATAATGGTGGTTTTTCAAGTTGATTTCCTTATATTATTGGCATGAACTGATACTATATTTGCTGCCTGTAAATGTCTGGAGCAGGATTCACTTTGGAAAATGGTCCACAAGTGTACACATTTTGTAGTTAATGTGCTAAAACTAAAACTGCTGATGTGGTTCTTTTCTGTGGGAGCTCTGATATGCCATCTGACATCATGAAAAGAAGACAGGGTAAGAAAAAACACAGGTAACAACATATCCAAGGTTACAATATTTATTTTCACTCCAGCACAAAGCTTCAACTCATGCTGTGATATTTTTCAGTTTTTTTGTTTGACAAAAGGCAAGCTCCAGTGACAGAAAACATGGCCAAAAAGGATAGGTCAGTCATCAATAACAGCTGCTAATCACTTGTAATATACATTATCTGGGATACCAGCTGTGCAATTTCCTTTTCAACTTTGAAGATACACATTGGCCTTTCAAAGCCTTTATCGGTGGAGAAATCATAATGGGCTGCATCAAAAAAAACAAAAAAACAATCCAACTGCTTCAGTTAAGCATCTGCCAACCATCTGAACTTGTAGTACAGTACATGAAACATAAATTTATCCAGCATGCCTTCAACTTCAGCTTTTCATACAGAACCTTGATTTACAATACACAATGTGTAGTTCATTGACCAACTACTATATATCTGTTAAAAGACACAGCCAAAGTCTCACACAGCACATGTCAGCCTGGTTAGGCCTATGTGAAAAACAGTCAGGAAGAGCGTGCCGAGTATCGAATTCAGCCAGGACTTAGACCTGGAGCTTTTTGTCCATAGAGAGCCATTCATCCCTGGCTGGGACAGTAGAGGCGCGATCACTCACTGGAGCATTAGTAAAGATCCAGACCTCATCACTCATTTGCCTCACTCTTCCACACTATCTCTCTCTCTCACTCTCTCTCTCTATGCTGTCTTTTTGTCTCTCTACCTTTCCACTTAGTCTTCCTCTTCGTTTGCTCCCAATGTCATTCGCTTTCAGATAAAGTGGATGTCTCTCCAAGGGTCCACTTAGATCTCAGACACAAATCTCACACATATCATCCAGACAGCAAACATCTACTCTACTGTACCGCCCACATCTAACCAGCCTCAAGAGGGACAGGTGTGACATCATCAGACTTGTTCCAGCTTTCATGTGCTTTTATTTCTATACTCCTCTCTTTCACAATATTCATGCCTCCATTCCTTTTGCTGCCTCTCTCCTTTTGTCTCCTCTATTCTCATTTTCTCCAGATGTGGGCGCTGGTCCAGATGGATCCTGCTGTCCTCTGCATTTTGTCTCTGTAAAACATCAGTTAATGTCAGCGTGAGTCTGCGCACAACCTATCGAACGCAGCTGAAGCTCTGCCGCAGCTCTGAGCTTTTATAGCTTCTCATGAAAGTGACGGAGAGAGTGAGTCTATAGACTTCCAGAGTGAAACTTTTAAAACAAAGAGGAAGAATAGATTAGATCAGGACAACTCTGACTGGTGCCAGGCCTGAATGTTTATAAAGCAATCATCATTTCTCAGGTCAAACAAGCCCAAAGGGTGCTTAATATTAACTGTTACCCACCATATGCAGGGTTAAAGGATAACTCCAGTTTGGTTCTTATTTTAGTTCTGGCAATCATGATGACACTATATTTTGAGTCTTGTTTACTTTATATTTGATCAGCTATTTTCTCATTTCAATCACAATTTTAACATTTGTTTACCATTCAGCCTAATTTTCTCTTTAAAGTTTGGCACATGTGGGAGTTTGTTTAAAAGTCTGACTTATTTTGAATGATGTCATGGCATTCCCAAATCTCAGAAATTAACTTGATGAGTATTATTACTGATATAAATGATAGCAGAAACTATGAAAATTAGACCCAAGTTGCAATAAACTGGAATTATTCTTTAGAGCAGCAGCAGCAGCAGCGGTAGCAGCAATGACCATAAAAGAGCATGATGGACCTGGAGCTTGTGAAAAAATGCATCATTGCTGGATAATTGTAGACAGACTTTAGTTATTTAGCACAATTGTAATAGAAGTCTGGATTTAAAGGCAAACTGTGTAAGAGTGTCAGATAGGGCTAAATTCATTCAACTTGTTGCTCTTTTTCCACTGACACATTCCTTTGCTCTCCAGTGAGCCACATTCCTCATATTAGGCATTCTCAAGTCTCCAAATCAATTTCTGCTTCGTTGTTGCCAATGAGTTCTGGCACTATGGGTACAATTAAGATATACTGTATGGTAGGGAAGGAGGTGGGAGAGGGAATGAAGAGGGGGAGGGAATACTTTGGCAAAGGAACAAAAGGCAGGGCTAATGATAACATGAGACCTTGAAATGGGAACGAGGACTGAGGCTTCATCTCGCCTCTCATTTAATCTCCATTCCTACCTTGACCTACCCTCTCTTTTTTAGCGTCTCCCTTCTTTTCTGTCCTCTCCCTCACTTGTTCTTTCAGCACCCTATTACGGCAAGTGCTTGTTGTCTTTCATGTGGAGTTCGCGGCTGGAAATGATTAGGAACATCAAACCACTGAAGGGAAGAGCAGTGGAGAGAGGTGAAAGAGAGGGAGGAAAAGAGATTGACTTCTATATTTGGAAGAAAGAATGCTAATGTTATTAATGAACATAGGGAAGGATGATGATCACCAAAAACTCTCTCTGACTGTTTCTCTTTCTGTCTGCCACAAATGTTCATGCTTGTACAAACAAAAACAGCAAGACATGTTTTGTACATGTTCCACACGTACAACTACACCATAGAATTGCAACTTTATCCCATGGAGTTTAACATGTAGACATGTGGTGTGTGTTAGGAAGTTTATCTTTGGGTGACATCTCATGTTAAAGGATACAAGGCATGGTTTAACCATGTTTGTTCAACAACATGCTGTCACTCCATGTGCCTGCTTATACTCAACGGTTAGAAACAAACAAAATGAGGGATCACAGGATATGTCAAAATCGTAATCATAAAATCGACAATGCAACAGAGCATATGTATTCTGGTTCTGATATCTAGTACTGTAGTCCTAAATCCTAAATTTAAATGTGTAACAACATTAAATCAACATTGCTGCAATCTGGTCTAAACTAGAAGCTTTTCAGCATTACAATACAGCTATTATAACCATTAAAGTTACAAATCAAGCAGAAGTTGTCATCTCTTTTCTGAAAACAGGTAGAGGAAGAAAGGGGAGGGAAGCAACTCTGAAATGACAGCGAGGTGAAAGGGAGATAAATGCTAGTTACAGGGACGGACACAGGGATAGAGGAGCACAATGGGGGATGACATCACCTTACTGGACTCTGGAGAGTGATAAGAGACGCTGGGGATTTTGATCCTATCTTGCACAAAGCCCTGCAATGTGGCAACTTTTATCCCATTGTGCAATTGTGTGTGTGCCTGTGAACTGTGTGTGTCGGTGCCTTCCTGCCCCCTTTTAAAGATTCTTTTTAAAGTGAATCCTGTGGGCCCTGACTGACAGCTGGCCTAACCACTGCAGAAATCAGACCTATTTTTTACTTACTGTTAAATATTTATAGCCATTTAAACCCTGTCTCTCTGTCTGTGTCTGAAGCCTCGGACAGGCCCACTCTGGCTGGCGCAGCTGCCACTAGAAACAGATCTGCATATCTGTGAAATACCAGGGATTTTATTGTTGCTATCTGCTAACAAGGAAGCTAATGAGGAGCTTGAGGTCAGGTGTCAAAGTTGAAGGGTAGATGTGCACGTTCACCACCCACAGAGACAAAATCAAAATTGTCATAATATATTCACTGTCGTGGTTATTAAATGGTCTTAAGTTTGCACACTATGGCAGCAATATGGCCTGCAATTATCAATTCTTGTCAACATCAGCTCAGAATTAGAGCTGGGATTTTTTCGCTAAAGCATACAGTAATTAGAGAAGTCAACATAGCGGCCTTGTAAGTGATCCTTGGTCAGCAATCAAACTCAGACATTTGAGAGCTTAATGAGGCTCAACGTTGTTACATTACTAAATAGAAGAGTGTACTCATTAGAGTGCAGATCTTTGCCAGGTGTGTACAGTCAAGATGGCGGCAAAGATAACAAAAATGGGGATGCAACAGACTTGGTAAGTGTTGTTTTTATCTTAACGGATTGCCGGAAATGCCTTTTGCTATGTAACGCTCAACATAAAATAGCGACGACTGCTGAACAGATGAAAATCTACTCTTTATGATAGGCTTATAAGGAATCTTATCAATGTTTACTTGAATTCACAACACAACCCACTCTCAAGGTACCAAAATTTGGCACCGATTGATCCAACATGGCAACAAGGCATAATTGGTTGTCCCTTGTGGAAACAAGAATTCAAACTGAGGCAGTTGTTAACTACCAGCCCGTTAGGAGGAGTGAAGAGTCATATATGTTACAAAATATTTTTTTTCAAAATTTGTGAATCACCACAACTACGAGAGGTCCTTGAGCATCCAGTCATAAATGTGCACGAAAAAATATCAGGCTGATGGTTTCAGTAGTATATGAAATTAGCTGCAGACAGATACACAGAGAGAATCTTACACACACAAACGTCAAATAAGTGAAATGTAAATAAGTTAAGCAAAAGCTGCTACAAGAGAACAAAATGTTTTAAAAAAAATTTTCTCTGGTCCATCAATTTCATTTACACAGTGAAGCCTGTAATATGAAGTGAGGGATGATTATCACTTATTGTCTTCCAGTTGTAATTTTGCTCCGAAGATGAAGAGAAAACAATAATTAAGGAGAAAGAGAATACAACATGGGAATGGAGCTGAACCTCAGACAGGGGACTGCTGTCTGAGACTGTCTGAGCTGTTGGGCTTTTGGATGAATGAGAGGATGAATGATTGAGAGTGAGTGGCCTATGGATGCCTCAGAGACACCGCTCTGGGTAATTTAGAATCCTCTAACTAGCTAAAACATCAGTATGCGTTAAGGATGGTGCATATTCTGCTGCAGCATTTCTCCCAGAATGGGTGTGGACATTTGTGTGTATTTTGGGCATTTTAGTGGTTTATCCAATAAAAACATAACAAAGAGACAGAGAGTGTGGAATCTGTTCTGTTTTTTCCCTCCACTGGGATGCCACAGGATTTTGTCTTTGTTGAGTGTGTGGCACTCTCAGACCACTGTTAAGAGTATATCATGGGGAGCGGGTGCTTGGAAATTGAGGTTTAGCATCTTGTTGACTGGTTATTGTTTCCTATTTATGTTTTATGTTCAAAGCATAAAAAGAGTAGGAGGGTCATAAAGGAAAGATGATGAGAAGCTAGAAAATTGTTCAGACAACAATAAACTCTATCATCTACTCTGTGAGACATTTTTTCAGTTTGTGGGCTTTGTAAATCAGTAATCAGTGTGTGTGTGTGTGTGTGTGTGTGTGTGTGTGTGTGTGTGTGTGTGTGTGTGTGTGTGTGTGTGTGTGTGAGCAGTTCTGATTATGGGCATTGATTAGTCCATCTGTGAGAGCATAGATCGCTGAAAAGAGGAGATCAATACATGTGATTTGAACAATCTATCATGCAGACAGCTGCTAAAGGAGTAGAGAAAGTCATTGTCAACTTCTTTCACAGGGCAAATATATTCTAATTAAGATTCTGTGATCTGCAAGACTTCAAACTCTTATCATAGTGAAGAGAAACATGTTAGGTTGAAGTTTTGAACTGGTAGTAAATTGGGTACGAGCTGCTGAGAATGACATTCTCCTGATTAAGCTGGTGTTTTACAGTCTTAAAATAAGCTATATTAACACCATCACTATATTAGTCTGAGATGTTAAGACAAACTGTTCTTAGCCCCTGCCCTCGCAATAATATGGTTCAAGTTGATATGCAAATAGACATAAACACAATACTTTCTAAACATGCTACACAAAGGTTCAGGCTTATCCCTGTTGATTGCACAGCTTTGCTCCACTAAACAAAAATAGTGTCTCTAAGCCTCTATAGCCCTCCGCCCATTCAGTCATGCTTCCTGGATGTGATCCCTAAGGTCATGGCACAATTTCACCATGGCCCCATCAGTCACTATGTCAACCATGAGCTGCAACACTAGAGACAATGGATGTAAATTAATAAACACCGGACTCCAGCCAAAGGATGGAAACATTTGTTTGTGGCTGGTACAGTTTTCTAACAATCATGATGGTGGGTTACCATTAGCATTTAGATAGCTAAATTAGGGCTGGGCAGCAATTCAATACTATAATTTATTAATTTTTTGTTACGATAGGATCATAGTGTTTTACTGTTTGACAAAACTGTGCAGTCCACATTAATGAATCCAAGCAAATGGTGATTTAAGACAAAGACAATTAGGTAATGAAGGTTTTGTTTTACACATTAGAGTTTTGTTAAATGTGAAGCATACCACTTGAAAAAAATGATTGCAGTGAAGATCAGTTAGATTACCTAAAATGTGACTTTGCATACATTGTATTGGAAAATTGTAATGTTGGGAGTTTCAACCATGTAGCCCTGCCCTATAATCTACTTAGAAAAATGTAACTGGCTGGTAAAACATCAAAGCAACTTGGGAATTTTTGGATGCATCAATTGACTGTGGCCAACAAAACAAAAAATGGCCTTGAGAGGTTTTTGTGTTAGGTGCAGAATTGTTTGAGCAGAAAATGACTCATTGAAAAGCCACAAAAGTCGCTCCAGTATTTGCCAGCCTTCAACAAAAGCTCAAAACATGGCAGATAAAAATGACTGACCTCATACAAAAACAAAGGTAAACTACAAAATTCATTTGTCACTGCCACAATGATTCCTTGTATCTTACGCCTACAGCACTGCTGTGGTTAGGGCACTTTTGTACGATGCCAGATGGAAGCCTTTAACTCAAAGACTTATTACATTATTTATCTATTACTATCTCTGCCCAGGGGCTAAGAATACAATAAATCTGGCCAAACTTGAGGTAAAGGATTCTACACTGACATGTTTCCAATTCAAACTAAATCACGGGTGTATAAAGTAAATCTGATTGAAACCGAGCCCCCCTCTGTGGAGCAGAAGGGTTTTTTTTTTAGATGCATACAAGCTTCCAAGCTAGTTGAAGCCTGATTTTCTCCATATAAACATTTATGTTTCAGTGTCATTTTATTTCTCAATCTGTAAACCAAAACGCAGCTATGTGGGAGGTTCACACTAATAAGACGGAGTATGTTTATCATTATGAGTAAGCTAGGCTTTATTGCAGACAGACTAAACCACCTTTTTAGCCCTGCAGAAATAGTCACACAAAGAACCAAAACTCACCAAAGGTCACTACAAAGTGTGTGTCTGTGTGCACGCATGTGTGTGTGGCATGTGTGTGATCAAATCAATGTGAGTCTTAAGGGTCAAAGGTGAGCCAAACTTCCAGCTGTGCCTCTCTTTCCTTGACCCTTGGAGGCAAGTTTGTTTGTGTGTGTGTGTGTGTGTGTGTGTGTGTGCGTGCCTTCCTCATAGTGTTCGTGAAGTCATCCATGATAGAACATGATACATGAATGTGTCATTGTCAACCTGTTATCTTTGTACAAAATATGGCAGCCTTGATTATAGGAAATCAATTTGTATAATTTCTTCATACAGAAAAAAAGGAAATACAAGAATAGATTTGTGATCAAAAGCCTGTGTGATGTGACACTTCTGGGGTGTATAGGGTTAAACTCATTTGCTTTTGAGGAATCCCAGACAGCACACAGAACAGATTGAAGTCTTTGTGTGTGTGTGTGTGTGTGTGTGTGTGTGTGTGTGTGTGTGTGTGTGTGTGTGTGTGTGTGTGTGTGTGTGTGTGTGTGTGCGTGTGTGTGCGTGCCTTCCTCATAGTGTATCTCTGCTTTTTACAATCCCTCTTCTACGCCTGTAGTTTCTCCATGTCGCTCACTCTACCCCTTATTCTTCCTGAGGTCAGACAGTTAGCGACCTCCACCTGAGGGAGCTGATAATAGTAAAAGATAGCAGGAGCACTTCAGCTTACATCTGGTGCTGGGTTTCTCTGACGGTTGTTGACTGCAGAGAGGCGCAGCAGCTCCAAACCCAAGGGGTCATTGTGTATGTTTGTGCACAGTTTTATACAGAGACTGCACACTTCAAAACAGTAATAACAATATAGATGTGTAATCTCATAGTGTAGTCACATCTCCAGTGAGAATATATCACTATAAGAGTCTTATAAATGAGAGTGACATTATACCAAACATAAAGCGGAAAACCACTAACAGGCCAGTATAATGACAGCTGCTGTAGTAGCTCAAATCCTCTCTCTGATCCTGTCACACACACATACACACACACACACACACACACACACACACACACACACACACACAGACAAGATCCTTACCGGCTAACAGTCATATTCTATAACCAAATCCCATGTACATTCATTCGTATCTGATGGTTTCTGTTGAGGCTACATACTGTACATTACAATGAATGACCTCGACCTTATGCATTTCTCTGCAGTCACATGCATAGTAAGGGTCAAACAACAAGCTGCAAAGTGCTGCTAATATTGAACCTCAGACTGACAATAGAGCTAAGTTGATTGTGCAGTTAGGAGTAACAGGCAGCTAAGATAACTGGATTAGCCTCTCAATGAACTGGACCTGAACCACAACTAGAGTCAGACATGGGTCAGCCGCTCGGTGACTGCTGAAAGAAACATATAGAGGTTTTTTGTGTGTGTGTTAATGCTCATTGGCATCAGGGTCAACAGCAAGATGAAACTAAACACAGTTAGCAAATTCAATGTTTAAGGTTAAACTATTTGCATCCAATATGAGACCCTGAAGGTCACAAACCCAGCCTTTACACATGGTGTGTGTTGGTAATTTAAGGAGATTTGTTAAAACACATAATTGTCATTAACCCACACAATCTCTCTCTCTCTCTCTCTCTCTCTCTCTCTCTCTCTCTCTCTCTCTCTCTCTCTCTCTCTCTCTCTCTCTCTCTCTCTCTCTCTCTCTCTCTCTCGGCTGCTGAAAGTTCAGTGCCCAATAGCTTATCTGATAGAACTTATCTGATTTCTCTTACACACACACACAGGTTGGGGCATAATTGACCCACAGAGAAACCAAGAGCCTCCATGTATGTATGTGGGAGAAGGATATTAGACACTGTGATTACATATTCATACTGAGCCTGAGGGGGTGAAAAACTAGCTTATCCTCGTTAAATTAATTTCCTGACTCTGCATATGTGAGGTGAATATGAGGAAGTGGTGAGAAAAACACTCCTGATTCCTAAAGCACCTGTTAAATCACAGTTCGTGCAGGAACAAAGCCTGATCCCCAGATTTTTGACTGTGCTTAGAAGAGCCAGCCAAGTCGTTCTCGGGATAAACTGTTCTGTCTAAAGCAATTTCAGTTGGTAAAAATCATTGATGTCTCTTTCTCTGTTGTTTTTCATTCTATATGGCCTTCATCAGCTTGTGAGAAAGGATTAAATTTAATTGTTCTTTTAGGTCACCAACTTTTCCTCTCATTCATTTCTCTGTCCCTCTGATTTCAGCACAAACAACAAAGACTCAATGTGGACAGCAATGGTTCAGCAAACCAGCAGGGAAGCTATCAGATTAAAGTGAGCACCAGAGGCTTTATAAAACCCAAAACACACTTGGAAAACCAGGTTGTCAGTGATGTAGAGCATCCATTAAAGTCACATTCATGTGCGCAGAGGTATACAAGCACACATGTGTGCACTCCCCCTCTCCCTCCACTATCGTCCTATCCTCCAAGGCTATAGCTCAGCCATTTGGAATTTCCAAGAAAAACAGGTTGGCTAGGCATGATGCAGCCCTGGGGTCAGAGACACAGCCAACTCCTGCAGGGAGCAAATCAGGCAGGGATGAATAAAAGGAGAAAGGAGAGAGAATGTGAGAGGGGGAAAAAAAGAGGCGGGAAAAGGGGGTTAGCATTGCACACCTATAGACGTGCAGAAAGAAGTCTTAAATCAGCTGCAAATCCACACTTCATCAGTCAGCTCACTGACAAATGACCTCTCAACGCAAAGACCCACTGCAAGCACTGCACAGCACAGTAGTGGCTTCAAACACAAACACTGCACACATAAACTGGGCAGACAAAGCCTGAGCCACAGATTACTCCATTGTCTCCAAAAACAAAGTATGAAAGCACACCACAGGTATTCAAAAGAATGCTGAATGCTTAGGCAGTCGCTTTATCTGAATGTTGGGAAACTGAAAAATCTTAATTGCTTCAACAGAGATAAGCCAGAATAACGATTAATTTAAAGCTGAATAGTCTCCACATAAAGAGATTTTGTCTTCAAAAAGAGAAATAATGAGACTCTAGTGACTCTGATTAATTGAGGGGCCTTCTGCAGTATCTTAATCATTCCATCTGTATTTCTGCTATCTGTATTTCTGCTGCTTTCATTCATGGTGCTGAATCATTTCTGCAGCATCTCTGACATCATTACAGCAAAGAAAAAAACTAGCACTGTACTGATTACCTCATCTCTCTTGCAGAAAGTTTTAGCAAATTTATGTTCATAGAAAAAGATGGCGTCACTCTGCAAGAAATGTAGAAAATGGTAAAAGTTGGATCGACTTCACAATGTGTCTGGCAGAGTAACAAGCAGGGGAAAAAAGGATCAGCTGCAGCAGAGATGCTATTTCCAACATCTCAATGCACATGATCAGTTGCACTCAGCAGTGTAAACCATGTTGCATGTCATTTTTATCTCAAAGAGAAAGAAAGAAGGAGGTGTAAACAGATGTCAGGATTAAAAGGGATAAAAGAAAGATTCCACTAATGATACTGAGAGATGAGGTGATGATGTGAAAGTGAAAGTACCGGATACAGTGTTGTATGGAAATTGTTTCATGTAAGAAGTGTACCTGAGGAAAGGCGGTTAGCCGGGGGGGTGGGGGCTGAATTAAAGTGATGTCTTGGAGATGTGAAAGAGAAGGCTGAGAAAGACAAAGCTGAGGGGAGAGAAAGAAACTCAGAGGATAGAAATAGAATAGTCTATACAGTCGAAATGTATATTACATGGATCTTCTTTACACAATCTTTGTCTTTTTTGGCATCATTTTGACCCCTAATAGTGGGTAGGACAAGCATTGGAGGTTGCGAGGTTTAGCAAGGAGTTAGAGAGGAGATTAGCTCAGAGTCACGGGGTAAACAGACCTCCAACACAGTAAGCCAAGGGGTTCGAGTTAGGAGGCGCTGACTAAGATGCACTAAGCCACACAGTAATGGGAAATGATGGGGTCTCAGTTATCACATGGCTGGTCACACCGAGACTGCCTGGGAGAAGGGGGTAGAAGGGGCAGTGGACTGGGGATAGCGTAGATTATTACCCAGATCAAAGCCACATTTGAGTGGATTTGGGTTTGAAAAATGGGAGGAGACGAGAGGCAGAGTGAAAGATGAAGGGAGGACGGAGATCTTAAGATACAGCAAACTGTATTTTAAAAAGATCAAAGTAACCCAAATCTTGTTTCCCAAATGCCTTCATTTATGCACCTCAAACCCTTACTATTAAATATAATAGGTTCACATGTTCCTTTCTAACTACACCCCTGAAAATACAGCATTCACCACTTCTATCAACATGCACCTGCTATGACAGATTTGTACCCCCACCCCCATTTTCCCAACCCCCACTTTATTGCTCCACTGCCAAGAACAGCTTCTGCCCACACTTCCCCTCTGTTTGCTTACCCTTTAATGTATTTACTTGACCTCTAAGAGGCATCCACATGATGATGTTTTTCTCACCCTCCTCAGCTCAGATAGCAGCATCGTACCTTAGCCAGCAAAGCTCACCATCACCGGGGTCACATTTAGCTCAGCTCAGCACTTACAAAGGAAAATGACAGGGGGACAACTGATACAACTGCAAGAAAAAGTGGTAGAAGGCAGAGAGAGAAAGGGGAAGAGATAGAGGGATGAAAATGACAGAAGAACAGAGGTATGCAAAGCTTTCTGGGGGATGGGGAGTTGGGGTGGGGAGTCCCTTCTGTCTTTTAAGTCTTATTGGTTTTCTCTTTCATTACCAGACAATGTGTTGACTCTGCACACTGGCTGCTCCCTGTGGATCAACTATACTACCTTGATTAACACTGAAGCACACACTACTGAAACATGCATGAGGTTATATGTGCAAACTTGCCTCTATTTTAACATAGTAAAGCAGTGCATTGGTTTTTTAAAAAGCAAAAACAAAAGAAAAAGTGCTTGTTTCAGTTATAGAACATCAACACCAACCTGATGTTCCACTTGGTAGCAAACCTCTAGAATGCAGAGATTTGCCTCCATGTGACAAAAGGGTAAATATCCCTCCTGCGTCTTTTATGAGTGAAGCATGAAAGGAGAGCGATTGCAGTGAAGGAAAAGACAGCAGCTGCTTGGACGATGTAGAAACAACATGCCCCTTTAAATTTCTATCTCAAACACATTGCTCCCCAAGGGGCCAGTCAAAACAGGCCTGTCAAACCCAGTTAGCAAGCCACTATAGACGCACAATGGCGCCTTGTGTGTGGTGGCCAACCAAAATGTTCCCCAGGTTCTCCCTGGTCAGGCCATCTCTGCACTGACAGGGTATTTCCCTTTAAAACTGCTTCCTTTCTATACCTCCGCTTCCCTTTTATTCACCGTTCATTTCCTCCTCTCCTCTTTGTGTCTCTCTTTCGATCCTTGTCACCTCAATCTCATCTTTTTGGCCCCTCTCTGACTCCACATCCTCATGTCTCCTGACTCTGTTTTATTGACAATTTTCCCTCACTGGCTTGAGTTCTTAAGGCAACATGTGCAATATTCTTTGCTGTGAGTAAAACCTGGAGAACTGATGGGAAATGGCCTGTTTAACTGCAATGATTTGTTTTCCTTTCCCCCATTTTCTCTTTTCTTTTATTTAATTTGGTTGCAATCCACCTCTGCTCTGGAATTGTAGTTCTTCTGTCCAACTCCCATCTTCACTTATTCATTTTTTTCATTCACTCATATAGCAGTACACGCCTTTGCATTTCAGGTATGTGCAATTCTTGATTTTTCTTGCATTTCTTCTGTTTTCAGTTTTGGTTATAGTTTACTATCCGTTACTTCACAGACAGGGTGTGTCATAATTATTTCTGGATGTTTTTTGGTACAGTCCACTCTCATTTTGGTTTTGACCAAGAAGAGAATCTAAAAATATTTCTGGTTGATTTAATTTTTTTTTTCAGTTACTTTTGAGTGCACTGTGTGTCTTTTGCTGTGGTGGCATCGCACTGCTGAAAAGTAGCGCAAGTTGTGAGACAATCTGACAAATAAGATACTTATGGACATTGTGATCTTCAATGTCAATGTCTTTCCAGAAAACACATGCAAGAGCACTGTTGTTGTCGTTTTGTGAACTCATGTGTGTACTTTCATCTTAATAAACATTCAAGTGTGTTTCTGAAATGCAACTACTTCTGACAGTGGAAATGGGATAGTGATGTGGTTTGTAAATGGACCACAAACCAAAATGTATTCCAACTCCTGCTGGTCCAAAAAGGAAAACACACATGCACCACACACACAAACTGTAAACAATGGAATTTAGGGATGAAGAGATGAAATGTTCAGTTTTGTTTTAGGATTAAAAACAAAAAAAAGAAAAGTTTTACTTTGATTTATTCTTCACAAAATGCTGGTTGGATCAAACATTCTTCAGTAGCTTCAGTATTATAGCTGTTACATTTTTATATATAGCTAACGACTTAAAGAAAAATGGGCTTGAATCATTTGATCCTTTTATTACATTCTAACAGTAACATTGGCCTTCTGACTTCAATCCATGTGGTGCCAACAAGGTTATAAAAATATGTATCTTTATGAAGCAAACAACCCAACACTGGTGCAGCTGATACCATTACTAATGCGAACATTTACATGTGACATCATCCAGCCTTAATGGATACAAGAACTGCCAAAAAAACATTTTGAATCAGGAAAACCCCTGTTAAGCCTTCATTCCTTTTCTCACTCCTATCCCTGCCAGGTCTTTTTATCCCCAGTGTTTTAAATCTTTGTTTTTCCCTCTTTTGTCTCTCGCTTCCCACTCTCCTCCTCCCTCATTCTCTCCATACTCCCCTCAGTGCCAGCCTCCGCTCCCTTTGTTCTCCACTAGGTGTGGCCAATGACAGAAGGCAAGGGGGCAGTAAACTCGGGCATTGCTGAAACACTGCTTCACTGATTTGCTGCTTTGATACTGTCACTAATCTCCAGCACCCGCCATGGCACATACTGGCACAGAGCTACACAGGTCTGCACACACACAGTTGCTATATACAAAGGATATAAAGAGATTTATGCTACAATATGTAAGCATAAAACACAGACACACACAATACATACTATACTAAACACGTCAGAACAATCTTTGAAAAAAAAACCTCTAAAGCAAAATCTGATCTTCTCATTGACATAATGCATAATGAGAACTCATATTTAGGGTTACAACAGCAGAAAACCAGCTGCAATGTGCTTCCTACTTAAGAACTGGCTTCATCAGTAGATACTGTGTTTCTCTTGCTCAGTGTTTCGCCAGAACAGCAAATGAAGCAGTGTCAAGTTCAGAAAACCAAAGCAGAAATAATGAAGAAAGGCTGAGTAAAATCACACACACAGATGCACTTAATTATCTTGCTTTAAGTTACATATCATCATCAGTGTCTCTGATTGGGTCACTTTGCTCTAAAGGCATCAAACAAGATGGAACAAGGCATATCTCACAGTAAGAGCTGACCTTTCTCCTCCTTTAATTCCTATACCAGGCAGTATGCAACATACAAAGAGGAATAGGTTGGCCAGCTGAGTATGTTTAATTCTTAAAAGCTCAAGCCAAATGCTGTAAATACAATGAATTAATTCTACATGTACAATATGCCTGGTTTTATGATGAGCTAGTATCAGTTTATAAGATTACACACAATCAGTGTATCATTGCTAAATGACAATACAAGAATGTTTTCATCAGAGAGGGTTCCCAGGCAAGATGAAATGTAAAGTCAGCTCCAGCCACAATATTACAACATTAAGTCATTCCAGCTCAAGTTTAACTTGTAAGTATTTTTGCTTGCCATTACCAGTAGGCTCGGTTTGCACTGTATCCTTGGCACTGGAGTGAGTGTTGGATGAAGAGCAGGACTAGATTAACTTGTCAGCAATGTGTTAGTTAGGCTTGTCCTATTCTGACCTGTCTGCATCATGTCCCGCAGCACAGCTAGTCTTTGCAGCATTCATCACACTTCGCTGCTGCTATAAACAAGGCTCTTTGCCAGGTATATCAGGTGACTTCCCAGTTAAATCCTATAGACGAATTTAGCCTTGCTGGCACGACTCAATTCAACAATGATGAAACACAGCTACATGGAGCACCATGGTTTTGTCATTGTTGTGTATTCCTGAATGATTGCCATACATGGGCTTTAAAACAAAACTATTGATGAGAGGGAGAGAAAGCAAGTTGTTTAAGAGTTGGACAAGAAGATTCATGCATTCTTCTGGACACACTAGACCACCCGGAATGTGGCCTTTGATCCACAAAATTGTAAAGATGGCTGATAATCCCCCTGAGAGCCCTAGTCTTCAGATCTCTCCTGTGCACACACACACACACACACACACACACACATGTAAGAATGCACAACGATTGTCACAGAGGAGCAACATTACCTAGTCATGTGACAGGAGTGAGAGTACTGTACTTCATCAGTCATTCATCAGTCACATATGTAATATCATAAAAAGAAAAGATAGCAGCTCTCTCATTCCTATTAGCTTTTTGCCCAAAATAAATGGTGGATTAAAGCACAATTCGACACTGAATTTAATTGTATGGGGCACAACACCATGAAGATGACAGATAAGTTCCTGGGTTGAATGTAATGGGAACAAGGACTTGAGAACACGCCTTCCTCTAGTTTGTAGAGGAAATAGAACAAATGCCGACCGACGATACAATCACTAATTTCATTTACAAAATCAAATTATGTTTGGCTGATCCTTCAACTTTTACTCTATCCTTGATTACTGGGTGGATTTCCAGTCTCTTGTTCCGGATACTGTGGTGTGAGACTGTATTAGAACCAAGACAGGAAGTTATGCGATAAACCAGGAAGCTGCCACTATTGTTAGGGCCAGAAACGGAAGTTCTGCTCAGGACGATATGCCGAGGAACTGGACTTCTATGGAGAAATCACACAAGAAAGGACACGGAGACACCAAAGACCAAAACACACATATCTTCACACACTCTTTCTGAACATAAAGCTAACGAATAAGAGAGGTTAATGCTGTTTCATTAAAGAAACCTTGAAGTAAAAACACCTGCACAGCTTGTGTATTTGACTGATGAAGAAATGAAAAGATCTGCTTCTACAACATCTACGACAGAGCTATTCATTGACATTCTCCATGCATGTAACAAGATGGAAACACTGAGGTCATAATACACAAAGCCAACAATGAGTTAATCACCACAAGGGACAATTTAACTTGAGCTCTGACAAAGTATGAATCATATAAAAAGAACAAAAAGATGCAAAGAACCCCTTCACAGAAGAGGTAGGCTTGTGATTTCTGTATAGTCCATACTGTTTTTTGGCAGTCGTGTTGCTTGTAATAAAGAATGAAACTCAATGATGAGCAGGTGATGAACACATGTATGGACAAATTGGAGTTTTCACTTACTCACACCATACAGTAATTCTTAGAAGTACGCAGACAAGCAGACAAACAATCATGTCTTTGTTTGCTTTTTTTAAACCACCAGATTCAGGATGACAACCCAGGCACTTATTCTGGTCTGACTCAACAATTGCTACAGTTTGCTGACACACATTTCACACCTCTCATCCACAGATTCAATCAAACCTTTTTACAGTATCGCCCCAGGAGAAACATTCACATCCCTCTACTGTCCTTTTAAACACACCCCTCCCTCGCTTATCCCCCCTGTTATACACATACAAATATAGGAGACAGCAGTGTTTTCTCTCTTATATCCAAGTCTTTGCATTGCATAGCTTCACACATCTAATCTATGCTTAAACTCCTTATCATCACCCCAAATTCTCTCACACAGACAGACAGACATATAGAAAATATAATGTGGTGCATTCAAAAGATTTTACGCAAGCCAGTGTTAAACTACATTGAGCATGCTGTCTTTAGACATCTTTCTCTGGCACTCCTTTGTCAACTGATCTGACATTTCTATTAACATGGCAAACTTAATTATGAATAAGGACAAAAAGAATACCTGTCAGTCAAATAATTATTAAATGGGATTTTTGCTTGCTATCCACAGCAACAGGCAGTGTGTGTGAGAAAATGTGTGCACACATAAATGCATATATATATAAACAAGTGCCCCAACAGACAGTCCGATAGTATGAGGCGTCAAGGATTAGGTATGAAAACCAATCTCAAACAATCATGACCAAAGCTCTGTAAAATAAATAAAGAAGAAAAGCCTTGCAGACAGGGGCTGAGACAAAATGGGCCATTCATTGGTTCATTATGGGAGCAGACTCACAAGGAGAACACATCTAGATTACTCATAGAGCCTTAATGAGCTGGCTGCAAGTGTGACTGGTTCAGTATTCTACCAAGTTAATATGTGTCACTTTGAAAGTTCCTATGTGTGTACCTGCATGTGCATCTTATTTAAAGGCACAGTTAATTGTACAATGTGGCAAGTTATATTAATATATAAAAAGGTTTTTATTATGGCGCAAGTCAATTTAGAGATTGGTTGAGACAACCTACTGATGTTATTGCCTACTGTAGTTTGTTGCTATGGCAACATGATACTTATGCAAAGAGACCATCCCAGTCATGAAAGCCACGGGAAGTAGCTGGGTCAGATACTATTTGCAAATACTTTTCATTTCCTTTGGTTGTTTGTTCTAGCTTGGTTAGGTGCCACATGGGATTAGACAATCTTAGGAAATGTGGCTGTAGAATTTAAGCTAATACAGGATATTTGGTACAACTGAAGAAAGATCTGACAATATTTAAATGCTTTTGATGTCATAAACTGTCAATCTTGCACTCCAACAAACACAAATATACAGATATAGGCTCCATGCAAGGCCCTCTTCACAGTATGTGAAGGAATCTTCCCTCACAGTCAATCCTGCTATTTCTCTATGCTTTGTTCCCTCTTCATCTTGTTATCCAACGAGGCTGTAGAGGTAGTAGATAATACAAACCAACCCTAGTGTTTGTTTGCATCTCCGTGAGCTCCATTTTCCCATGGGAAAAATATTTGATTGCTGTGTTGATAATGCACAGCACAATATATAACAGCTTTTTGTCTCTCACTGCATGCAATAGTCTCGGACTCCTTTGTCATTTATTCATAGGAACTAAGAGGTTGTTTGAGGTTTTGAAAATTTCTATAGATGATTTTGAATTTTGAAACAAACAATCCTGACCATTCTGTTTTCCTTCCATCAGTCTCCTGGGGCACAACAAGGATGCTTGGAGCCAGGAGGAAGGGAGTGGGTTGATTTGTCACCAGCGTTGGGGAGTGAGTGCTGTCTTTGAAGCAAGGTAATGATTTCCAGAGTGGTTAAGTTCAGAGAGATGAGGAATAATCCTGGTACTCTACTTGCCAAGATTAGAGCTAACCACAATGTACATGAACTTTGAATAACACAGACAGATGCTATACAGCAAGTGGAGACATAGTATAAACATCCAATGCCGGTGCTTTGATGCCATGTGTCTGCTTTTGGGAGGGTGGTCCTCTAAACTGCCCCTTCATACCAGCACATGATCAATAGGCTTGTAAATGTTTTAGCACTGGCGCTACAAGGGGCATAAAATATTGAAGCGACAGAGTGAAACATAACCTCACGGGATGTGAGAGGGATTGTGTGTGTGTGTGTGTGTGTGTGTGTGTGTGTGTGTGCGGTGGGGGTAGGGGTAGGGGGTAACACTAGAGAGCCAGTCAGCATTATAAACTACCCTATCAGTCACTCTACACCAGTGTTTGTATGAAGAAGGAAAAAGAGAGACAGGAGAGAGAGATTGTAAATGTCAGAGCAATTTCGCTTAAAATTCTCTCAACCACTTTACATTGATCTTTAAGTTGGCGAGCCATTGGTACCCTGATAAGATGATAAACTATGTTTAGTTTTCACCGTCTCATCAATAATACTTTTAAGTCTTTTAGTAAATACTCTAAGCAATGACAGGTTATCTGTCCTCACATGACTACATTTTATTCTCCATCTCCCCCTCACATAGTGCACTCAATACACAGAAATATACACAAACATACCCAGGAGATTATCTATAATTTGTATATGTATAAACCATTACATAGTTCAAACTCTGGCTTCCCGTTCAACAATTGCTGACATGAGAGATTATCTTTAACCACTCCTGTTCCAACCTCCCGCACACTTACAAACACTCAGCTCAGGCTCCACATGATTTACTTGAATGTATATATACAAAATGAAGTCAAACCCAAACATGTCTGCTTACACACTTACTGTATGCACTGTAGACACACATACACATACACACACATGTATACTGGTCAAACGTTTGAACAAAACTTCCCATTCCCTTGAGTGAGACAGTGTGTCCAAACTTTTGATTGCTGCTATACTTCAGGTAACTTAAAATTCAGCTCGTTGTGTGGAAGCAGAGCTGACCTCAAGCTACTGTGGGTGTTAAATGACAACTGGGCATGAGTGACTGGAAGTTGCGCCTGAATGCGAGTCCAACTTTATGACAAGAGTAACTTGATAGGCTATGTTTATGACAAAGGGAACTGATCTCTACTCAGTAGGAAGCTAGGCAGAGGGAGATTAAAATTTGACTGTTTCAAGGAAATGTCTGGTTTATTACAACTTGGGGTCTTATTTTTGTAGATTTAACCATGATTTCTATTGGTTCTAATGTTTAATCCACGATTTAGTCAAACAAAGGCAAACAGTAGGCTAAAACTATAAAAATGAAACCTATATAGGTAGTAATAAAGCTGATTTTTCCTTTAACCTGGAGAGTTTTAGCAACCATGAGTGAATGAGTAGACAAGTGAGAGCGCACAACCCCTTTTTCAGCTTATGTCCAAGTCCACATTCCACGTTTCTCAATCCATGAACTTTGCTGCAACCCTCTTAACGTGCGTGACCCTGTGACACCCTCCTGCAGGGACGCAGAAACACAAGCACATGTTCATCACCTCAAAGCATTTGAGACACTTCATCCAAAGTGTCAAAATACCTGTTCTAGTCTGTAATTTATTTTACTTTTTTGCTTATTTTTCTACACTTGCTGTTTAGTTTCCTCACTGGAGCAAGCAGCCTTCAATCTGCTGCATGCTCATTATAACACTGATGACAGGTGAAAGCCAACATGTAGGACTTAAAAGAGTAAAAAAAATCCCTAATGCCAATGCATGACATCCTCTACAGTCTACAACATAGGTTTACACAGCAATTATGGCCATGAAACCTAATCAGTGCATAAATTACTGTGTAATGTCCAAGAAAAAAACAGAGTTTCAAACTTTTCCAGTAAATGGCAACATTATGTAACAGGAGTTTAGTCGTAAGGTTTGAGTCGCCCTCACTTTCCTTCCGCATCTGTGTGTGTACATTATGTGAGTGAGACAGGGTTGACAGATGGCTTAGGGTCCCAACTCACCACCTCGCGTGAGTAGCGGGCCTCAGACCCAGCTCTAACCCCGGTCTGTGCCCCAGGCCCAGACCTTAACCCAATCAGAGGGATGGATAAAGCAGACACACATATGTGGATATTTACATACATCTGCTGAATCTATCCCTTAAAGCAGAGAGGATGAGACCGACAGACAAATGGATTGACATGAGAGGTTGAACAAAGACCAAAGAAACTGAGAGAGTATAATTCGTAAGCAGCATTGCTAAAAGTTTCTTCTATCCCAAAACCAGATAAAAGTCTCCTCTTCTTTCCTCCTCTCCTCTCCTCTCAACTCCTCTCCTCTCCTCTCCTCTCCACGCCTCATCCATGTCCCCTTTGCTATCCTGCAGGTCCCCACAGCAGTTAGTCGCTACAAATTCAGACCAGTAATTAGACTAATTTCCTCACAGCTGACTCACCCTGGAGGCAGTCAGTATTAAACTGTATGCCAGATGGAGAATACAGCGTTGCAGTACTGAGATCATTGTTGATAATTCACTTTTTCCCACCATTCAATACACGAACAGTAACACGGGGTGATGGAACATGTGGGAGTGTTCGTGTGGCTGCTTGTGATTGCTTCCAAGTGTACAAGTAAAAAAGCAAAAGGCAAAATGGGGCAGAGATGGCCAAAATATTCAACTACTCACTTCAAATTATTTTTTTTACTTAAAAGGACATTTTCTTCTCCTTGAGAAATAAACCACAAATACACAAAAATGGCAAATCCAAATTGTGGCAAGTGACATGTATGGAAATAATAAGAGAACAGTAGAATACTGGTACAATAACAATACTATTGTCATCTACAGCATCCTTAGTTGATATGCAGCCAACATTTAGCTGCACTCCGGATCCTTCATCACACAGCAATTAGGCAAGCATATTCACTATGCTACAACACTGCCAACTTCACCGTGACCAAAATGGTCTGAGGAGATGCAGTGTGAAGGGGAGGTGGGGGGATTGGGAAAGGGGGGTGGTGAGGTGCCTCGTGTGATTATAGTAAGTGTAATTGATCAGGACATTGGTCGAGGTTGGAGTTAAAAAGAGGGAGGGGCAGGTTACATGAGATTTTGACCCTAACCTCAGAGACCCTGCAGGGAAATACTACACAGTGCCATGTGTGTGCACAGAGACTGAAGTTTACTGCATGTATAAACACTGCACACCGTACTGTATAGTTTCAGTAATGAATTCATGCATTTGTATGTCTGGCTCTCTGCACAGGCACAAAAAGGCATACCAAGTAAAGGAGAAGAGCTAAAAAAGAGGGGGGAAAAAAGGAAAAGAATAGACTCGGCGACATGGACAGACAGCGTGGACTATTTGAGACCCATCCACAGTAAATCACAATAATAGTTCTCTTTGAAAATTCCCATAAGAGAGGACCAGCACAGGGACACCGCGGCCAGCTTAATAGTGCAGATAAAATCTCTATAGCTGGACAATAAACGAACGTCTCTGTTTCCATAGGTCTACTATAGCCTGTATCTCACATTACTTCTGTCCTGGCTCTGTGGTCTGCTGGCTAACCAAACCTGACTTCTAACTCCTATGTTTCTCCTAGGTGGCGTTTAGCCAAGAGCAATGGTTCCCAAACTGGGGCCCAGACAACACAAAGGTAGCTAGAGGGGCCACTAAGGGGCTCATACTCAGATGAGGAAAAGGTTGTCACTGATATGTCAGTCCCTGGACAATATATGAGGATGAGTATTTTAATTATGGATTCTGTATATCCTTTGCTTTTATCTTTCCACATGAAGCTTCTAAATTTGGTGTAGTTGCCACAGTCAGAAATACAGGTCATGTGATGCTCATGAACCCAACACACTCTCAACACAACAATTACAAAAGAAACTTCTGTAAAATGATGGAAAAACCAAAGAAATGATTGTTTTTTTCATCAAAATGTGAGGCCTCAGGTCAAATATAAATAAGCATAAGACATTAAGTCATAAACAGCTATATCAGAATATGATTTTTGTGCCATTCATGTGTAAAGACTCAGCTCAGCCAGAAATGGGTATAAAATTTAGGAACCAAATTAAAAACTAATAATTAACTATCTACTTGTACTAAACAGTGAAATTAGTTCCACTTGTGTTTAAATGGGATGAATAACTACTCTATACAACTGAGTCTCGGGGGCACATGACTGAAAACCATTTATCTATTCATTCATCTCTGTATATTCAATGTATCTCTTGTAATATAAATAGCTTTTTGTACAGCTGAAACAATGCTGGTAACTCCTGCCTGTCAGTCAAAACATTGCACACATTCAAATACACTGGAGTACGACCCTCCTTGTCCAACACGAGTTTGAATTTGAGCAGAGGTTATGGCTGAGCCCTGAGGATGAAGCTGTCAGCTGTAATTCTGTCGCAGATGTTAGGATGTAAATATACCTTTGTTTCACACACCTGAAAAACTCTAGCACATGACACAGTCATCCTGTTTTGCTCAGCTGAGCCAAACCCACCCGTCCTCTACTGTAGGTTTCCAAAAAATGGGAGAGACTGATCGCTAAAGCCAGTCTTCCATTGCTTCACCCAACAGTGGAATCCAAAAGAGTCTGCCTCCATGTGGGGACAACCTCAGCAGACAAAGGAGTCTGAACTGCCGCTTTTTTGGTACCACAGTTAAGTCACCTCATAAGCCAGCTGCCAGACATGAAATAAGTGTGCATGCTTTTTTTATGTATGCGTGAACCCCAGCCAAGGTGACCTCTGAATGAATGTGATTATACAAGCCTCTATATTTGCGAGCCTCCATTCATATGTATGTGTGTCTGTGCGTTTGAATGTGTGTGCGTAAAGGTCAGCAGTGTTGCTGTGAAGGGGGAGGGTGCACATACATACAAAAATGAGTGAATGACTGATTTATTAGGTGTATAATTGCCACACTTCTTCTCTATCTTGGCTGTATATCTTTGCTGGATGTTTTGTGTGCACATTTGCGTGTGGGCAATGTGCAACATAGCAGGATTAATGGAACACTCAGCACACTAACTTCACGCAGACCACCAGCTTTGCTTTAATATCATATACAGTACCAAGCTATTGAGACAGAAAGACCATGAAATCATGTGGATATGAATATAAGACTGTTTGCCAATCCACCTGCACGCCTGTCCTTCTCATTTTCGTCTCTCAATCTTCCTCTCTTTTGCTTTTTGTGTGTAAGTGTAGGCTTTTAACCACAATTGAATATTTTTAAAACCTCAAAGTTAGATTTTTGATTCAAAGTGGATCAGGATTTCTGTTTTCATCCATCGTCTTCTTCTTATACCCCTCTCCCCACTACCACCCTCACTGAAGAGACTCAGGAATAATTTTATCTCTTACCCTGATGACTCAATGTATCTCATTTAGGATTTCAGCCAAATGCTCTCTGGTGTATGTCATGTCTCGCTGATGTAAGTCGAAAGAGAGAGAAGCAAAGCTCACACACACACACACACACACACACACACACACACACTACAATTTGAGGTGCCTTGAGAGCTGTGCCAGAAGGAATCTTATTCATCAAACCTAACCTTGTGAAAATGTGGATCTGACAACAGTCCTCTAAATCACTCGGATGAAATGGCAGTGTGAATAAGAAGCCAAATCATTGTATTACAGTGCACAAGCTGAATGGTATTGGAGCCATCTCTGAAACCAAAAAGAGATGATGTGGAGTGGGGCGGTTAGAAAAACAAAGAGCTTTCATCTAAAAATAGAGGAATCTGCTTTGTTTTAGAATAAATGTAAATCTAACTGAGGGATATGGATTCAAATTTGTTGCACACTGGCAGATGAATTTTGCCAGATCAGACAATTTATTGCTTATTTTAACTGAAGATTGTTTTTAACTCCCTGGCTTGCTTTCCTGAAAAATCTTTCCCACAGAAAACCCACACCTGTTTCAGAAACACTTGATAGGCCACTGATTAGATGATAAGCCAAGGTTCAAGTCCTCGCACATTTGAATCTTAAACCAATAAAGACAGCTCTGAATTCTAAGCCTTAATTATCTGTATTCAGGGCTGTGCAACAGGAGGACATTAATTAAGCTAAATGATCCTTCCTCTGGAAAGCAGCTCACAGCATTCATCAGGGAACAAGCAGGAGAATTGCTCCTGCTGCGTGAAATATAGGTGTGCACTGAATAGAGCTGTGCGGGCAGCCTGGACAACACTACAGGGTTCACATCCACTACACTGTGAGAGGGAGGCAGCTGAAAGAAAGGCCAGGCTAATGTGTAAAATAGAGAATGTGTGATTGGACCAAGAACAGGGCATCTGCTGGGCAAATAAATATAAAAGAATAATCACCAGCAGGAAAGAAAGAAAGAAAGAAAAAAAGAAAGAAAGAAAGAAAGAAAGAAAGAAAGATTCCATGTTGTAGCTTTCCATTTTGGGAGGAGCCCCCCCCCCCCTTCATATTTAACAGACAGGGCTGGGATGGATGGGGCTATCTAGTGGCACACTGGGATTAGAAACACACACATAAACACATACAGACACACAAATGTATGCTTGTCCGAACATCTACATGCATAGTTACACACACACACAAGCCAGAGACTGAGGCTGCCTGTGAGGTGATTGTTACCAGATGAAGGGGGTCGTCCATCCAGCCTCACTCTGTGACAGACAAAAGATTGCACTGACTTTTTCTCATCCTCTCCTCATTGTGTGTGTGTGTGTGTGTGTGTGCAAGAAAGAGAGATTTTTCAAGCATGTTTAAGTGGTTTTAGAGGGGGGAGGGTAAAAACTTAACCCGTAATTTCTCCATTGGAGAAACTGGCAGCTGGCATATGTGTGTCCCATTCAAATAGAGTGACATGTTTAATTTGACAATTAAGAAAACAAAGGGCTCCATTTAGAGGCACAGTCAGAGGCTGTGTATACTGTGCGTTTAAGTGAGTGCTTGTCAAGATTCTCTGCTAAATTGAAAGAGACAGAAGGGGAAGCATTGTGGATGCAGAAGCTTAAAAAAGCTGGAGCAAACCTGAACCGTCAGTTTAGATAAGCAAGGAAAGAAAAGAGGCTGTGAGTAAAAACAGGCAAGAATAGACTGAACGTAAACCTGAATTTACTTTTCTGCTAATTCAAACCACTAGGTCTATTCTATTGCTGTACCAGTCAATCTGGCTCACACTCAGTGTGTTTACAGTTGTGGAAAACCGGGTAAGTATTACCTCAGTTTACCTCAAAGCATGTGGCAGACCACAGGGATTTAAAGGTGATGCAAATGGCAGGGTTTTTTTTTTTTACTTTTTATTTTCAGCTGGCCAAGGATCGTTAACCTCACATTAAGTCACACTTTTGTTGTTGGAAAAACAAGTTGAGAATGCACATGCACACATATTATCAATGTAGCAAATGTGTATATAATGATACTTACAAAACATAGCATGTTTCCTTGATGAAAAGAGCCGCACACTATATTTCCCTAAGAGGTAAATAAAGAAGTTTATAGGCTTTTTGGCCACTTCTGTAGTCAACTTATGCAAAGCAGTGGGAGCTATTAAAGAAAGTGTTGCTATTTGTGAATGTAATCCTACATACTGTTTTATGCACAAGGTTTTACAAGCTGAAAGGTATGAAGAACTGCAAACTAATCTGGAGACTGGAGTGACTACTTTTATCTTAATGTGTGTTACATATGACCCAGCCAGCATCAATCCTGACTGCACAGTTTGCCATGTTGTTTCCAGTTATTTTTATACTCAGATTCTGTAATATCAATTTCACTTACTTAACCACATTGTTAAGTCAATCCCCCTTTCATTTTTTAAATATTATTTAGCTTTTAAATTAACTTTGATTTGTCATGTGGTAAGAAAAAACCAAACCCCTTTGTGGCTCGGTGTGGCCCAGATTTCCATCATCGCTTATCATGAGATACAGACGCCAACCCCACTCCCCATAATTCCCTCCGTCTTCCTCTCTTTCCCCACTCCCTCCTCCCGTCTGTTCCCTCCCTGTGGTCCTGAGAGTCCTGTTACCATAGTTACCACTGAGAGATGGTTCCAACCCTTTGAAAACCATCATGCTTCCCCCGCCACACACATGCATACATACACATGCTATCTGTATGATGTAATGTCGATTATCCTTCATGTGGGTGAGTGTTCGTATGAAGACTGTCTGCCTGGTCCTCTCTGTGCCCAGTTGCAATAACATGACCCCACACTCTCCCCCTGACAGCAATGAAGAATATCTTTGGATGGAAGATACCCCCCCTACACACACACACACACAAACCGAGAGAGACAGAGACAGAGAGAGAGAGAGAGAGAGAGAGAGAGAGAGAGAGAGAGAGAGAGAGAGAGAGAGAGAGAGAGAGAGAGAGAGAGAGAGAGAGCCTAATCTGCAGTCACTGGTTGTTGCTCATTTACAAAGATAGATAGATTCCCCTCGTTGTGGCCATTATCATGCAGTCTTGTGGCATTTTGTGATACAATTCTCATTCTGTCAGCTGTAGAAGATAATGTCTTGTAAACAATGAAAAGAAGCCAGATTGAGAAGAAATATTTGTCTTTTTGTTCTTTGTCTTCTTGTTCTCTCACAGTTGGTCTGCCCACAACTAGTCTGCCCCCCATCCAATTCTCCACTGCACTGCTCTACTTTGTTATGCATGTGTAAATTTGTCTGCAAGCAAGGTATAAGAGAGAGAAATAGCCTGTTTCAAGGGCGTACTCAGACAGATAGAGGTGAAGTCATGCACTGCACACAAACACAAGCACACACTTACACACACAAGAGTAAGTGGTGATGAATTGGTTCGGCCCCACCTCCCCTGTCCCCCTTCTACATCTCAGATTGTCATGGTAACCATTAGCACCTCCACTGCATCCTGCATTCATGCTTTCACACCACATGCAGTCATCCTTTTTATCAGACCCCCTTCTCTCTCTTTCTGTACCCTCACTCGCTGTCTACAATGCGAGTTCTGGTCTTTCATATAAATCATATTATTATTATCATTAATCAGTATATTCTTCTCCACATTCAGCTATTTGAAATATTGAGGTGCTCATGCAAGATCATTGAATTCCTTGCAAATTGTACACATACAGTGTACCACAGAATTTGGTGAATTTTGGAAACGAGTATAGATGCCTAGACTATGTAAGTGTGTGTTTGTGTTTGTGTGTGTGTGTGTGTGTGTGTGTGTGTGTGTGTGTGTGTGTGTGTGTGTCTGTGTGTTAATGTGAATGTGTGTGAGAGAGAGAGAGAGAGAGAGAGAGAGAGAGAGAGAGAGAGAGAGAGAGAGAGAGAGAGAGAGAGAGAGAGAGAGAGAGACAGAGACAGAGACAGAGACAGAGAGAGATTCTGGTCCGCAATAACATATACATGGCACACTGACCTCATTGCTGTTATCTGCTGCAGCATCAGTCATTCCTTGTAGTTTCAATATCATCATCAAATTGCAAATAATGCAATTTGGCCCTACAGTGTGCACTAAATGGAATGGACTGTACTTATATAGCGCCTTTCTAGTCTTTTACAACCACTCAAAGCGCTTTACATTACAACTCATTCACCCATTCACACACATTCATACACTGATGGCAGGGGCTACCACGCAGGGTGCCAACCTTCACATCGGGAGGAAGTTAACCATTCATTCTCATTCACAGAAATTTGGGGTTAAGTGTCTTGCCTAAGGACACATCGACATGTGGACAGGAGGGGAATCGAACTGCCAATCTTCCAATTGGAGGACTACCGCTCTACCTCTACCACTACAATACTTCCGCCACTACAATATCTTAACTATTCTACTGCTTGACAAAATACAAAAAAACCCTTGTCTGGTATGGTTTTTTCTATCTCTACAGGGATCACCGTATCATTTAATGTAGTTTAATGCAATTCTATTATATGGTGAGGCAACAAACAACCATGATTTTGATGTGATGAGATCAGACTGGCAATTCATTAAAGTCATTGCATGCTTCATTACAACATACGGTGTGTAGTATACATCCCGTTACATGTTAACCCAAAGAATAAGCAGTATCATGTGTTATGCACTTCCTGTGATCTCAGGATTTCTCCATCTGCATGACTTGAAAGAACTATTTTTTAGATAAGAAACAAAAGGCTTCAGTAGAGAAAATACCCTTCGATGGATTCACATTAGCCCTTGTATCCGGTATAAGAGCGGCAGATCCGGCACTCCAAGATTCTTGCAATCAAGCAGCTCCTCTATAATCGTCCCCTGGAGCGGGACATAAAATACTCTCAACAGCCCGCAAGTGGTGTGGGTGTTTACAAATTTGCACGTGGCTGTGTGTATGTTGGAAAATATGCATGGGCATAAATGGCTGTGTGTGTGTGTGCATGAAAGCATTTGCAGCTTTATAAATTGATATTCCAGAGTAGATTGTGGCCAAGATACCAATGACTGCCTCTTCTGGAAATAGATGAAGAAAAGAGTGTGCATCCCTAACAGAACAGGATTCATCCCAGACTGACACAGTTTTGAGAGTATTGGTTTGTACAATCATTAGTAGACACAGGTATATCACACACAGACACACAATCTTCCACAAACCACACAAAAAATGCAACACTGTAGAGTTGCACTAGTATTTTTGACATTCTGCTGTCTTTCTACTCTCCATTTAATATGTACAGTACAGCATATTCTATTGATGTTTTGGGTGCATGATTGGCAAATTTGTAGTGCTTTTCATTTTGAGTTTTTCCAATTTCCATTGCATGGTTTACCCTTAGGTGATCAATAAAATAATCTATCTAGCTTTGAGCTTTGATTGGCTAGGAGTACAATATGTTTGGATGAATCATTAAAGCAAATCCCCTCCTTGTAAACCCTATCTCTTTTCCCTCCTCTCTGCATGAAAATGAATAAGTGGGATATCAAATTCAATGAACAATGTATCTCCTTTCATCTTCCAACCAATCAACTGCTCCTGCTTGCCACATCAGTCTTGCTCTGCTGAACCATGATGTGAAAACATTAAGTTTTGGTGAGTGACAGCAGCTAGGACACCAGATGTTGACTTTTAACAATGACTGGTGCAACTCCCTGCTACTTTCACTGCTGCCTATTACTTTGATGTTTCAGTAGGAGCAGAGCAACAAATTCAGTCAATGAGAGCTTGTAGAGTGTGTGAATACTCCGAAATCCAGACTCAAACTTGTGACTGAAATGTATTTCTGTCTATCCTTTGTTTACAGTAATGTATGCCTTGCCTATCTTTCTTTCTCACGTCTGTGCACTTTGACTTGAGAACATTATCTAGTAGCACTTTTACTGCTAAATTCTGTGAGATGGACATGTTATTTCAAAACCAAGAGATTTATTCCAAGTAGTATAAAGAGCTTCCTAGACTGCACACTGCACACCAGGGTGTGCTGGGCCGCAGTAAATCTGGTCCAAAACCACAGAGCTGAATTTGGGCCATATGCACCAGAAATGTTGGTTCTCCAAAACTGACATAAAATCTGACACATCTTTACTCTAAAAGTTAAATCACTTACAACAGCAAGACAGAATACAGGCTAAATCAGATGATTTAGTTAACCTCAGCCAACACCTATCACCCAGGCCAAATGCCTGTAAATGTACTCAGTGTGAGGTTAAAACAACACACAGCAACTACTGTTTCATGTCAGAAAGATTCATTTTGGAGTCCTTACGTGACTCCAACACAAACACCTTATGCGTGATCTGAATGCAAGACATTATAAAAACTTTGTGTCGTAGTCTTTACAACAGCTTTGTCAAAATTGTAGGGTGGGAATACTGAAAGGCACAGTGACAGGCTAGATGAAAAATCCCTTTCCTTTAGCACGGCTGGTCAGACAAGGATAGACCACCCTGAAGCAGCTGAAAGTTTCTTGAAGCAAAAGTTGAAAAGACCAACATTTGAAACCAGCACATCTTTTCAAGGATATTTTAAATCCAGAGTTTAGGGAAATAATCAACGTTTAGAGCAATAATCAAAGCCATAATTGATGAACACCCCCACTCTTAGATTACCTGATCACCCAAATTGTCCACCTCTCCCTTCAAACAAGCAGTGTTTTACCAGTTTGAAGGGTAGGACACTCCTAGTGTTGTGTTTAAGGACCATCTTAAACACAGCAACCTAAAATCTTAGCCAGCTTTTTGTCTGGACCACAGCACTGAAACAACTATACACAAGGTTATGAATGACTTGCTTCTACTTGACCTGAGTGCTGCATCCAACACTATCCGATCGCACTACCCTCTTAGAGCGCCTCCACACCACCACTGAACCATTGGACTCTGCACTTAAGTGATTTCATTCAGGCCTTTCCAGTAGGCTTAGTATGTCTCATTGGGATGATACACATAGAGATCACTCCCTGTAAACTAAGGTGTTCTGCAATGATCCATTCTCAGCCCCATTCTGTTTACCCTCTACATGCTCCCCCTTAGGAGATGGGCAAGTGATGTGTTTCCATTACTATGCTAATGATAATCAGCTGTACATCAAAACTGCCCACCTCAGCATCTGTCTTAGGGGAGACGACAGCCTGAACGTGCACACATTTCTTACAATTAAACACCACATTCAGTCATCCCCCATACCTCATCTCACCCATGTCAACCAGGACATCCCCCTTTCCTCTTCAGTCAGTAATCTCGGTGTCATGTTTGAACCTCAACTGACTTTTAATGACCATATATGCATGCAAAAACATGTCTAAACTCTTCCCCTCTCTAACGCTGTCAGATGCAGAAAAACACGCCCATGCCTTTATCTTCCCAAGACTGGACTACTGCAATGTGGTCTTCATAGAGATCCCTAACAGGAGCACCAAGAAGCTCCAGTACATTCAGAAAAGCACTGCCAGGATCCAGATGACAGCATGAAAACACAAACATATAACACCAATTTTGTTTTCATTGCACTGGCTCTCTGTCTCCTTCAGAATTGATTACAAGTCCTGCTAGGTTGCTACTCAAAGAAAAGTTCATTAACAGATATATGTCCCCCTACCCACAGGAAATGATCATACCACAAACCCCCAGCCACACCCTCAGATCTGCCAGCAGCTTGCTCCTCCGGGCCCCCACTACTAAGCTCCGCACTGTGGGGGATTGAGCCTTCTGCTCTGATGCACTACGCTCGTGAAACAGCCTTCCTAACCATCTGATGGTAGCACAGACCCTAGTCACTTTTAAAAAAGGCTTAAAAACCATTCTACTCAGCACAACTTTTTTCATCTTAACTCTCATGACCATGTTGTGTGTTCTATGTTATTAATGCTGTAGCAATTTGAGTTTGACAATCAATTAAAAGTGCCATACAAATTAAATGTAATCTTAGTTTTCATTTATCATCATGAATGGAAAAACCTTGGTATATATTAAAATGTGACATTCAAAAGAGTCCAATTTTGCGGAAAATATTGATGAATTAGATCTTGGCCCATTAGAAAACTTCTAAAAAAAATTAAATCCACACTGATCTGTTTCTCAACCTAAAAGGAAAAAAGATTGAGGTTTATTCCTCGTTTCAAGGCTGCTTATTAAATTAAGATTCTGCTTGTCCTGCATTGAAGGGTTCACTGAGTGCAATAGGCTAACAGCAGACAAACCTCCAGAGTGTGTCGGAAGATAGTGCTTCTGTTGAGGGAAAAACACAGGAGTTTGGGAAAGTTAATAATCGGGCAATATAAATCAATTTTTCTTATGTCTATTGATATTCTATTCCAGCTTTTTCATGTCCTCTGTGATCACCTCTGCATTCTTTGTCATCACTCCTTCATTCACTTTGGTCCTGTCGTCCCTGTGGTTCAAGATTTGTTCAGCTCATCAAAACAAATCACAGCAGTTGCCCATGCAAATAGTTAAGTTATTTCCACTCCTGTAGTGCTTCCAACGCTGTCTGAAAAACCACAGCCAGCAACCACAAACACACTTGCACGCTCACATGCACGAAGGCCCACAGTGGAAATAAGTATCCGACTTTTCTGTGGTTTTTATCCCTAAACCCCTTACACCATGGTTTTATCCTTCGCCTCATTTAATGTCTGTACATGCATTTATTTAAATAATATACATCTAGTTTCATGTAATCAAAAATGTGTATATAATACAGAAATATGGCCCACTTCATCCCATTTACTAGTTACCAATCAAAAAGGAGGGAGAAAAGGGGAGAAATGGAGGTAAGTGTGGGAAGGTGAGAAGTAAGAGACTCTCGTAAAAGATTCCACTCTGGGGGAGTGGAAACTCTTTCACTTTTGTCTGGTGTTTCTCTAACCTTTAATAGACATCTCATGGTGAGAACTATCCTTATAAAAGCTGAAGTCCAAAGAAAAGACAATATGAGGTGCACACATGACAGAAATGCATCTGGGAGATGTAAAGAAAGTGTGAGACCTGATGTGGACCATATTGAATATAAAACGCTTTATGTAAGTCTATGCCATTTCTGTGATCTCATATGGACCAGGCAAGATCAGCCGTATTGTTTAATACTGTGTATTTTGGCACCGTAAACGCAACACCAGATCTGGAATACTAATGTCTCTCTGCCTCTGTCCCTCTGCTTCTCTCAGCATCTCTCCACATTTGAGTTCCTGAGGTGAGAAGGAAGAGGAGGAAGAGTGAAATGATTAAATGGATGATTCATTTGAGAAAACAAATATCTGTAGCTGCACTGTCTTTGACCCCTGAGAGGAAAATAAATAGTGTGGAGAGAGCTGAGACACAGACACAACACCAGGGGAGCAAAGTCAGCCAGATAACAGCTAAGAGGCTGCTGCTGCTGCAACACACATGCACAAACACACACATCACCACACACAAACTGTAAGTCATGCCCTAGAGCAGTGCAAAAAAAGATAACAAAGAAAAAATTGAATTGCTAAATCATTCACATCTTTTAACACACTTGAGTACAAACTCAATGTTCAGAGAGATATGTCTTGGTGACAACCCGCTGTGGCTTCAAATCTAATATCTATCTCTGTGAAACCGAAATGACAGAATCTGATACACTGGGAAACAAGCACTCACACCACCCTTCACCCCTAACTTATCGACCACCTGCTGTCCCTAACTGCAGAACCCCTCCAAAAGCAAATACAATCTAGAGAAACACAGGAAGCATACTAATTTACACCAACTTAACTCAATGTGTCACGAAATTAGATTAGTGTGACCTAATGAACTGTGGAGAGCCTCAGGATCACCTGCCACTCGAATTTGTGAACTTTTTATGTGTGCACTCCAGCACAATATGTGGCTGCATGTGTGTGTAGGCCTGTGGGTTTGCTCCTTTCACTCCCAAACTCCAGCAGAGGGGTGAGAAGGTGGATTCAAGCAATAAGAGATGACACTTTGACAAAATAAAGGCCCAGACACAGATAGAGAGGACGTCTGGACAACTGATAAATTTGAAAAGAAACACAGTGCAAAGCAACCCAGGAGAGCTGGACAAAAGAGATAGGAAGGAGGGAAGAGACAAATGGAAGAAAGTGTGCATGTGTGTGTGTGTGTATATGCCTATGGTTTTGTCTGTGGCTTGTATGGAGGATCCTGTGCCTGCAGCTGTTTGATATCTGTGTTCCACCAGACCAGAGGAGGTAACTCCATTATTTCTCACTGGTGCTAAATGTGTCTATCTTGTCAGCCTCAGACTGCACAGAGAAACCCACTGCACCAAAGACAAACTTTGCAATTCGTCTATCTCTACTCCTTTATCAATTACTGAGTGATTAATTTGCTGACATTCAGGAACTCTGATGTAATTAGTTGAGAACTAATCTGCAACAATTTCAATAATGGTTCTGGATTTGGCTACTCTGTTTTATAGCTCTGTAAACGGAATATCTTTGGTCTATCCATCATACGTTGGAGAAACAAACAATTCTAAACTGGGCTCTACAAAATTTTAATGGACTTGTTCTAAATTTTATGACATTTTATTGTTTTATTTTTTATAGACAGGATAATTAATTAGTAATCTTAAATAGTCCTTACTTGCAGTGATACTACTTATTTTTTCCATAAAAGGAAAAGTGGAGTGATGCCTTGAAAATGGTTCAGTAATACAGAGGTTGTATTGAGGTAACATTTCATTATTTTTAATTTCACTTTATCTTTTCTTTATCTTTTTGCACATATTTTCTGTCACTGCACCACGACAGAATAAAATTATACATTTTTAAGTGCTGAGAGCAACTGAGCCACAACAACAAGAAACACAGAACAAAGAAAGAAATTGTTTCCATACATGATATTCTCATTTACTGATGGGAGACTGATTTCTTTGGCAGAATAGCAGAAGTAAAGATAACGTTGACCAGTACAGGAGACATAGGGGTAAAAGCCTTTTGAAATGTCAGTTTTAAAAAAAGCAGGAAAAAAATGGAAAGAATGGAAAGCGAGATATTCACCACCAGATTAGATGAAGAAATGAAATAGAAACCAGTTAAATGGCAGAAAGAAAAGAAAACCCCTTGCTGCCATATGGTACAGAGTATTGGGCTTAATGAGGCATGAGGCCATCCTCTCCACAGAGGCATCAGCTAGTCAGATCACACATGAATGAACACTCTGATAGGTTTAAAACACAGCATATGCCAAAAGCTAGTGATATGGAACCAAACTACTGCTACTGATGAAAAAAGAAAAAACCTACCAAACCTGGACCAGAACCTCCCATCAAAGAGCTGAAAATACTCTTGCAAAGAAGTTGTTTTTCAGTCCTGATACTGTAGATTTGGCAACACCTGTGGTTATGGAGGTTGAAACCAGTAAGTTTTGTTACAACTGACTGACACATACTGTACTGTATACAAGCAAACCCACCTCAGTTAGAAATGCATTGCAGCCAAACAAACTCTGGGCTTATAGGACTGTTTGTACAAGCTGCTTTAAGTAACAAAGTCTGCACGCAGCAGCTTTCATCTTCTCTCATCACAGCCTGTACATGCATCATTTTCTGTGAATCACTTGGAATTAAACAGTCCAATACGTTCTGGCTTTTCTTCATAACTTCAGTTAAACCATTACACGTCTACTGTATTGCCAAGATCTCTGTTTCTCTGCACGTCTGCTGCTTGCGCTCTCTTTTTTTTCCCCTTGCTCTACCTTTTCTCTAATCCATCTACCTATACTACTTGCCTGAAAGAATATGATTGATAGAAATAAAATAAGAATGTTGTGATTGTACAGTTCCAGTCAAAAGTTTGGATGCATTTTCTCATTCAAGGGTGTCCAAACTTTTGACTGGTACTGTATACAGTAACACAATTTCTACTAATAGTCAGTTACAGAGTGAAGATGGTGTAAATACTAGCCATAATACAGGTCAATCAAATAGGGTATTTCACGATTATAACATTCTGAGGAGTTCAAATCTTCTGTTGTTCTAAGACAGACATTACCACCATAACATTAACAAATAAAGCCCACCTCATTATGTACAACGTTTAGGAACATGAGTGTAAAATCAAGAGGATTACATTCATGGCATCTGAGCCTCCAGTAGCAAACAGGTGATGAATCCACAGTAAGTGTTGATGGATATTATGAGAATAGCTTGCATAGCAGACACATCATCCTGATCCCTCGTCACACACATCCTGTCAACATCGCCGGCAGCTGAGACGTGTGAGTGTGTGAGCGGACGAGAGAGAGTGGGAGGAAGAGACAAATACAGAACGAGAGAGAGAGAGTAAGCATGTCCGAACAGGGTCCAGCTGTTCACAGCATGAAATGATTCACAGAATCTTCGATCTTGCTGATGTCTGTTTGTGTGTGAACCTCAGCGTTTTTTCATCACTGATCACCTGTTAGATGCAACTGAGGCATGTGGTGACAGTGATCGTGACGACCTGCAGCTTTTCTTCACGCACCTATTGATCCTAACAAATTAAACAGACTGACAGATTCATTAACAGACTATGGTCATATCAAAGCACAGCTGCCACTGTGCAAGAACAAGCACAGTGAAAGATATCAAGCGCACAATAAATTTTATACCTCCCCAACATTTTCAAGCTTAATAAAAACTAGAGTGTGTGTTGTGAGTCTGGGCTGGAGGAGAGCGTGCAAGCTCCAAGTGGAAGCTGTGGTTTGGTCTTGCTCGGGTTTCCACAGGGGTCGGATTCAGTGCGACACCAGCAGGAGACTGGTCCAGCGTTACAAGAAGCTTAAGCTGAACACCTTCCTGCTTTAGAGTGTCACCACATGCCTCTGGCTCCATGGGTTTATCAAATGGAATTAGTCTCAGTGTGCATGTGTGTGTGTATGTTTTAAATACGATTAGTCTGTCCTTATAGAGCTATATAGAGTTTAGCTATGGGATACCTGACTTTGGACTTCACACCAAATGGACTGATTACTCTGACAGACAGACATGCTGTGTTTATTTAAGTGGTTTTACAGGAAGTTCTGGGGGACTAACTCCACCTAAAAAAGAAACCTGTCTCCTTCCCTATATGTTTTTGTACTATTTCAGTCACCATCACACCAAGCTCAGATGTTCTTGTGTGACTTTTTCTTCATCGTTGCCTTGCTGCCCACAAGGTGCTCAGTAGGTGAGATACTGATAATGTGATCCAGAGCTAGACATTTGCACATTTGATCCTCCACATCTTAATACTGTCACAACTTAAAAACAGCAAACAGCTGTTTCATGATGTGCAATGTACTGAACCACTAGAAGGGCTTAAGTATTTTAGTAGTGTTTGAACTATATCTGTTCCGACTTCTTCTTTACTTTCCGCACAGCTGTCCCTCCCTCTCTGGTTTGCAAAGAACATTGTCAAAACTACGCACAAGCAATATTGCAGTTCTCATGTACTAGGCATTCTCCATCTCTTTGTACACCTCCCAGCTGAGCACATCTGTGTGTCTGTCTATGTGATTGAGTGTTGTTTAACAGGCTTGACCAGGAAACCACATGCTGAATATCACTGGGGAGATGCATCACCTGCTGAAAGTGAGTTCTTGGCTCGTACAGTGTTCACAAGTACACATACACAGATGTATGACATACAGGCTTGCACGTGTACACACACATAAACTCTATTTTCCTGCATACAGGCTCTGTTAGTGTTGCTTTCCATCTTGTTTTTTGTCCTCAACCATCTCAACTATTTAATTTCCCCCTTTAAAAGGACCAATTCTGTTTTATCCCATTTGGACAGATTTTTACTAGTTTCGTACAGCTTGGAGCTACCTATAGATGATTGTTGTTGCTGTCTTTGAGTCATTGCAAGAGCAAAAGTGTTGCTGCTTGTCAGATCAGCAGTGGCTTCCCAGGGGTCAGGTCATGCTGGAAGTGAGCACATGATTGGATTTGACAGATACTCTGCAAGGTACAACCCACACATGCAGGAAAAAGACTTCAGCAAGTAACATGCAAAGTTTTTAAGGTATGAAAACACTCCATTTAACAAAATGCTTGTCACTTTTCAACACCAGCCCCAATTGACACCGTTCTCATGACCTCTACCTTCACAGGATATGAACCTGAATCAGATGGATGTGCATGAACACACACACACACACAAATAGAGGCACCGTAAGCTCTCCTCCTGCCTGGTAAATACTTTAAGGAAGTGGGGAGAGGAAAGAGGAAAACAGGGAAACCAAGAAATAAATAACTCCTTTGTGTCGTGGCTACATAAACAGAACAGCACATTACAGATTGTGGTCGAACTGATAAGAAGCTTCCTACACACTATTGCTACATGTACAGTATGTGTGAGCGGGGAGTGAGATAAAGCAAGAGGGACATGATATAAAAGACATAAAGAGAGAGAAACAGAGCACATAGGGAAGAATGTGAAGAGATAAAGAGAGAGGATGAAAAGAGAGGTAGGAAATGAGGAAACCTGTAAGACTAGTTTTGGCGAAGAGGGGGAGAGAAGAAGAGAGAGAAACCATCCCTTATGTGTGTGTGTCCATTCCTTCCTACACTTCTTCTGATAACATATTTCCTTGTTTAGGTATTTCATATTTTCTGATTTCCCCCCATTTTTACAAAAAGTGTCCAAATTCCATAATCAGCCAGCCAGGCCAGTATAATAATTCCAAAAGACAAATAGTGATTGTTATCTATTGTAAATATTGGTACAATACTGAGAACATTTTGCCGTCGTCGCAACTCTGGAACGTGACGAAATCCCTCAACCTGATCGCCAAATAACATCATACAAAAATGTAAACAAAACCCACTGGCCCAGCTGACCCAGTCCTTCACTTTGTCATTATCTTGACAGAGTGGAATATCAAATACTCCACAATCTCGACAGCTAATTGGCAACCAAATGGAGAAAATACAGAAGAAATCTGCAGAAACATTCATTAGGCTATGATGTCAGGCTTAACATCATTTTTGAGTGTGTCCTACCCGAGTGGCCCCATATTCCATTGGCCCAGAAAAAAAGTTGACTCCAACTTCCATTATCCTGCAAATCGGAGAGATTCTTTAATCTTGGCTCAGTCGGAGCAGGCCTTGAGGAACGTGCCGGAATGAGCAAATCAAGCCTTATTCACTAACTCTGGCACACTGGAAAACCACCCGTGATGTCTGGCATGAAATTATGCCTGCACATTGTGCCAGAATAACTGCCGGCTAGGATTAGAAAACAAAAACGACTAGCAGTTGATTACAACTGTTGCAACAACTGGAATCTATGTCTAGGGGGTTAATTTAGTTGGTTGAGGGATGTAATAATTCAACAGAGCAGCCTAATTTACAGCAAATTACAGGGTTCAAGAAATCATCAACGGACAGCTTGTATCAGTGATTGTAAAGACACTTAAGAAATGAATCATGTTAAGGTTGTATGCATCAACATTTCTTCTGACCTTCTACTTTTTCCACAGCTCAATCATTCTCTCTGTATCTTATTTTATTTTACTTGCTCATATCTCATCACTAATATTCACTCCTATTCATGATTTTCCCTTACTTGCAGGATCAGGCCCATACTTCAATTTCCACACAATACCAACCAACCGTTTTATCCAAATGTTAAATCTGGTTTCAGTTCAGTTGGTATGTGTATTTGGGTCCACAAGCTTTTATTAGGACCACTGTACTTTTAAGTTCAGACACAAGGCTTTCCTAAAATGCTGAGAAACAGAAATGGTTCTTTTTTACTTCTCATCTGCTTCATGGCAGACGGGTAAAAACCAACCTGTAAAAACAGTTGGTCTACACGGGACATGATGCCAAGTTAAGACCTTGCTGGAAGACAAACAGCCAGTCATCCTTTTTCATTTGTCAGGAGAGGTCCTCCTTATACATGAGAGCTGCTGGAATCGAGATAAAAAGTAGGACAGCCGAGCTGCTGCAAGATAGTGTGCCGATACCACGGGCTCACCCTACATTGCTGGCTTGGTTACCATGACAACCCTTTGAGGTGAGCGAGAGGACATATACCAACACCAAGTAAATCTCCATCTCTAGCTTCAGGAATGCAGGTGAAGTCTCCCTCCCTGTCTTTCTCTGTTTCTTTTTCCCCTTTCATAAATCTTTACCCTCTAAATGAACACACTGAATAGCTGCGCTTCTCCTCTCGTAGCCCACTTTTTATGAATCATATCACAACATGTCAGTGCTTTCAAGTGCATTATCCCTCTGTGAAGGAAGAAGACTGCTTTTCACTTCATACATGACTTTGATTTCCAGACTCATTTATATTGATACATAAATCAGACTTTTGCCAGGGGAGTAATCAGAGAGGGCTTAAGAGGAGGGTGCGAGTGAAAAGAGAGTGAATGAAGAGATGAGAGGACAAGGGAGACAGTGAGTACTTGGTTTTGGCTGCATAAGTAGGACAATAGTGATGCAGCCAACACGCTGCAAGATTGAGCACCATGAGAATTAAAAATGGCAGCTCCCCTACAAAATAAAGAAGAATAGGACAGAGTTGGAGAAGACATAAGGATAAAAGAAGACTGAGAGGAAAAAGGGGGTAGGGGGCAGGAATGAAGACTTTCTTCTTCAGGGTTTCTCTTACCTCTAAGAAGCAGGTCCCATCTGGGGTGTTCTCTTTGATGGAGGCATTGTAGAAGTTTCTGGAGAACACAGGTGTGTTATCGTTAACATCCTGCAGCACAATGTCTACCTTTGCCGTGGATGACAGTGGCGGGCGGCCGCTATCCGTTGCAACAACTGTCACACTAGGTGCCGGCTCTGATTCGAAATCCAGAGAAGTCGCTGTGGTAATGATTCCTGTGACTGGGTCGATGGAAAACCAATCAGAGTGAGAGTTTTTGCCCTTGAGGAGGCTATATCGGACGTCCCCATTGGGGCCCTGGTCTTTGTCCCTGGCAGTAACTTGGAGAACAAAGGAGCCAGGATAGACAACCTCAGGAATGGTTTGTCTATAGGCCTGCTGGTCGAACAGAGGGGGGTTGTCATTAACATCAGTTACCTGGATAGTGAAAGATGACTCCGCCCTGAGGGGAGGCGTGCCAGAGTCTGTGGCCATCACCCTGAGGTCATACGAATCCCGTTCCTCTCTGTCCAACACCTGGTCTACATATATCAGGTAGATGATGCTGTCCTTGGTGGTAAGAGCAAACTTCCCATCACCCCCCTCAAGGGACACATTCACGTTGGCATACTCCCCATAGTCTGGGTCAGTGACAGATATCCGAGCTACATACTGCCCTGTTTGGGCCCCTTCGGATATCCTTGGAGAGCCATCCTCACTGAGGAAGATGATGGTCATGGTGGGCTGGTTGTCATTGTAGTCACGGACATGGATAGTCACAAATGCGTTGGTAACCTAAGAAGAAATAACAGTGCGTGATTTATAGTATTTAATGCTCATCCTTTAGTATCACATTATAGTAAGGACCACTTGGGTTATTGTATATTACCTCTGGGTGGCTGGCATTATCCCTGGCCTGAACCACCAGTTCATGGACCCTTTTTAGCTCATAGTCCAGGGGTCTATTAAGAGTGATGACCCCTGTCTTGATATCCATGACAAAGTATCGGTCAGGGTCACTCTGGCGCCGGTTGATTTCATAAAGCACTAGACCATTATCACCCTCATCCTCATCTGCCGCAAACACCTGCAAAGATAAGAAAGTGACACACTGAAATTCAAATTTCCCTTGTGACTCTTAATTTACAGATATGGATATAGGCATGAACTAAAGCAGAACAGTGAGAAAACTTGAGCTGACCTGTAGGATGCTGCTTCCTTGTGGGAGGCTTTCCGAAATAATTGCATGGTATCTGCTCTGGTTGAAGACTGGAGCGTGATCATTGATGTCAGTCACAGTCACTTCCAGGGTCATCGATCCCATCCTTCTGGGTGAGCCCCCATCAAAGGCCTCTACCACCAGGGTGTACAATGAACGTTTCTCTCTGTCCAGAAGTCCATTGACAACCAAGTCCAGATACAGCACTTTGTTCGTAGCTCTCTTGGTCTCCAGTCGGAATGCCTGGCCTACATTGCCCTCTCGAATAGTATAGCCTTGGGTGGTCAGCTGGTCCTCATCTGCATCAGTTGCAGGCTCCAAGGAAAACCTCGTCCCCACAGCTGTGTGCTCAGGAATTTTAAGAACAGCTTTCTTTTTGGGGAACACAGGTGCATGGTCATTGATGTCATTGACAGTGATTGACACCTCAATTGTGAAGCCCTTCATTGTCACAGCAATGAAGCTATAGTGGTCTCTCTGCTCACGGTCCAGACGACGTGCAGTGGTAATGATGCCTGTGGTCTCATCAATGTTGAGATCATTGCCAACACCTTTGCCCTCATGGTCTGAGATAAAGTAAAGATTTGCAGTTTGATCCGGCGGTAACCCGGCACTGATGTCACCAACAATGGTCCCCGCAGGCTGCTCTTCATCCAGCTGCAGTTCCAGTGCTCCAAGGACAGTTGTAGACTGAACAAAAACAAGGACTATGCACACATAAAAAAATAGCTTCGACTTCCAGACACTTAAGCACAAAGAGGGTCCGCCGACCCAAGCCCTCCGTCTTGACCCTTTACTTGTTATTGACATGGCTGTGTTCTGCTACACCTTGGGAAAAAAAGAAAGAAAGACAAAAATGTCAGCCTGAGAAAAGACTTACTTCTACAAGTGCAGATATATTTTACAATATGTGAATTGAGCAATTAAACATATTTTTTCATTCCATATTTGAAAACATCTTGAAGTTCACTTGCTCTCTAAGCACAAAATGAAAACAACTTCTTCTTTTTTTTAAAGTGGAGTATGTATCTTAAATCCTTGCATGACAACGTGCTAACACTTTTACAATCCAGAACCTATATTAAAGACACTGCCTGATGAATTTCAACTTTTTTTCCCTATAAAATGAAATATTTTGGAAAGAACTCTTCAGCTGGATCAAGGAAGATTTGAAAGAGCATGAAAATGGAAGTTTGAATCTGTCCAGGATCCACATAGGCTTGAACAACACTGAGGACAGAATCATAAACTATATTTATCTGAAGGATAACAACTTTTATTCACTGGGTGAGAGCATTTTAAAGTGGTCTGAGCAGTCACACACAGAAATCCCAATAGAAAAGACATTAAAGACACTGAAATGGGCATCAAGACCCTTTGCAAGATTTTTACATCAAACTCAGATCATGATAGCAAATACTTACACATACGCACAAACACATGGAATGCATGGGAAAGTAAGTCTATAGCTATTCAGCAAGACCTTTATAGGGGAAAAGCAGTCATTTAAGACTGTAAGCTGAGCCTTTATGTTCCCCAAACTCTAAATCATTCACAAATCCATAAAGATATCCTCTTCATGTATATCCTCCTCACGCTAATACTAAATCAATCTTATCAGTCATAGACTGCATCTAATCATGAACAGATACACATGCTGTAACTATCTACAAAGTCATGCCAAGTCAGGGTCAAACTCTTTTTGCTAAAAATGGTTTGCTTTATTAACCTGCTTGCTCTGCCAGAGAGGTGGATGTGCCTCATCAGGTGGCACATTGATTGCAAGAAAGGCTCTCACAATACTTTAAAAGGCAATCTAAAGCTCACCTGACACTGTCTGAGCTATCCCACAGCAAGCCCCACCATCTGGTTCTTCAAAAAAGTCAAAACAAATACCAATAATTATTTGCAAATGGTATTTAACCCAAGTTTGACACACATACTTTCGCACACTACCATAAAATTTTTGGAAATACAGTCATAACTGCTCTGGCAAACTTTGGCCTTTCTAAACTCTCACGAGATAGATGCACATTTTACCGCTTGATGAGGTCTACAAATATTTACATTATGTTCAAAATGAGAGCAACTGTTTATGCATATCCCTCTTGTATTTATATGGTAAGATTTATTGAGCATATAACTCTTCAAAACATCCTGCAATGAGCAGAACCATTCAGCCCTGACATAACTCATTCATCACAGTTTGAGACCAGAGAGATACTGCTTTATAACAATCTCCTGCACTGATCACAACAGTAATACTTAAACTCTCTGGAATGTGAATGAGTTCTGCTCCTATTAGCAAATATTTTAAACAAAATATCAAAACTATAAATGTGTGATTCAGGCAAGGAGCCAGTAGCAGACAGGAGGTTAGCTGTCAGTGGAGGGTGTTGGCCCTTGCTGGCCAGCCATATTCACCCAGACAATCACTCCCACAGTGCATGTATAATCTGGACAGTTAACTTTAGGAATGTCTTCCACCTCTAGAGAGAAAGCCAGCCTGCTGCCGGCTACAGTATTTGCACATACACTGAATTGAGGCATTCATATTCACATATACAAAAAAACTAAACTGATTTCCCCCTTTGTAACACAAGTAACACAAATTATTATTCAAATGATGTGACTTTAATTCTATTAGGCAAATGTTATTTATTTTAGATTTCCAAGGCTCCTGAAATACTGTGTACACAAAACATAATTTTTTAAAAAGAATTTCACATCTAATGAATACTCATCCACCCCACCAGACTTCCTACTGACCCTGACCTCCTGCAGTAGTTTACGAGGCCTCTGAGGAGGAGAGATTAATAATGTCTATAGCTCCACTGGGACAAGTAGAGGGACACTGATACTGGCCCCTGTGGCATGGCTGCTGACCTCTACATCTGGTCCAGACGACTGCTCTGGACAGTTGCTGCACTCCTACACAAAGAAAGAAGCAGAACTAAGACTGAGGACTGTCTGCATTGTGTACACACCCTTCTTTTGTTTTGTTTGCGGGTGTTTGTGTCTATGAGACTAAGCAAAAGTGAAACCGAGGAAAGTTGAAGGGAGAAGTCTGGGAGACAATTAGGGGTGTGATGATGAAAAAAAGCCCTTCTACTGTTGAGAAAGAAACTCAGAGTGAGAGCTTGTGTCTTTGGAGACCCCGCTCTGACGAAACAAACCCACATAATGCAGTCATTGAGAACACAAGGGAAAAACAGAAGAAGAACAAAGCAGACAGATGGAAAGAGTGGATCCAAGACAAAACTGAAAAAAGTTACATTTTGAGGAGTGATTATAGTTTGCTTTGGCTTGCCGGTCTTATTGTCTTAAGGGACCACTGAACTGTGTAGGAGAAACTTGTGATTGAAATATAAAGTCAGAAAGGGTGTGGATGTCCAAAATGTGTATGAGTGCGTACACTATTTGTTTCTTTTTATGTCATCTCTTTCCCTCATTGTTTCAGTTGAGTGTCAGTGAAAGGTTATATTGATGAACCGATCGCACGGCTGCAATCTGTCACTGTTAATGAGCGGTCGGCCAATGACATCATCTCCCCTTTGACATGCACTGTAATACACTAGTGTTTACCCTGGAAAACACAGGCTGAGGAGCAATGGGGAGAGCAAAGGCTAAAATATAGCTCATGCTGACAGGATACTGGCTTTAACAGATGGCCAGTTGAGTAAAAGGCAACCCCTTTATTCATCCACCCTAGTGGCTCTCTTTAAAACATTCTAGTAATTATGATAAACTCTGTTTCTAGTAGTTCTTGTGAACTAAATATCTTTTTAAACTAATCTAAAATTCAAAGTGTTCATACAATATGTCAAATACAGCAAACAACTACTTTCCCTGGTTGCTTGATTCCATGTCTGTGTCTTTGCACGCCTGAAGAACATGTGTGCAGTGCACATGAGCAGTGACATCATCTCTGTGCGACCACATTGACAGGCAGGGCAGACCCGGAGGGCTCCATGCAGTCTCAGCCACATTATATCTGGCATTGCACCCCCATAATCTGCCTTTGCTTTGCACAAGCCTCAAAGCCTCAAATACATGGGCCTCCACTCTTAAGTGCTGTTACCATATAATAGAAACTATAGGATATGACTGTTTGAAGCAGTACAGTATGTGTATGAGGATGTGTGTGAGTATGTTTATCTCAGTTGTGAGGAATAGCTTTTCCTCATGCAGTGCCAATTCCAAACAGGCCTCTATATCTCCATATCCCTCCTATGTCTGCCCCTCCTCCATCCCTCCTTCCGTCCCCTCTAATGGATTTTGCAGATCTAGTTGGGCACGCCATCGCTACCCGTGGCCAAGCTAAACAGGACTCCGAGTCACGAAGTTCCAAGTAAAAAATGGCCACTCCATATTGCCTCTAGCTCAACCTGTGCTTTGATGGAACAGCACAGGGACATACAGGTTGCATCCTGTGTGTGGATAAGAGGTCTGGAAGACACTTCCATCAACTGCAACTGCTACTGTGTCAACCAGAACAAACATTGGTTAGTCTCTGTGATTGACAGTAAGGTCAGACAGGGGAAATAATAAATGGAATGAAGATAAATACTAGATGCAACGTTGATGTTGCGTACTTAAAACACCAGAAAGTCATCTTTATGGGGGTCTTCACATCTTACAATAGTTTTCATGCAACCCATGTCATCAACTTTGTGGTGTTAAGATACTGCATTGTTGAAGTTTTGAGGTGACAGTTCTCAGCAAATGTAGAATTATAGGGTGGCTGGAGCAACACCAAATCTTTAAATGACTGAGAATGAAAGGTTAGGCCAGGTTGTGGTGAAACTGGCTGCAGTAGTCTGCGTTGGAAAAAAAGCCGAGTGAGAAGAGAGAGGGAGAGCTCAGAGTCTGGCGTGATGGGGGGATAGAGGACGGAGGAATGCTTTGCATCTCAGTTTTCATGTCGTTTGGTTTGTGTGTGTGTTTAGGGGGACGACAACTATGACCTCTGTCTCCTTTTATGTTCCCTTTCCTCGGATCTCTGAACATAGACGTCCCATTTCCAACCCCAGCTGTCACTAGCACATGTGAGCATATGTGTGTGTATATTTGAGTCGCCATCTATGCACATATATAGACGTCCACAGATCCCCTTTGGATTTTTTCACATATGTAAAAGTCCATACTGAAAGAGGATATCAGTCTCAATTTGTTCCATAAGCTACTCAATTAAAAAGGAATCGACCCCAATCCAGTGATTCTAAAATATCACAGTACTGGCCTCTCAGACAGCCAAATGACCACAGTCTGGCAAGTTACACTGAAATATACATGCACATGCTGTACTAAAGCACAATCAATATTAATACTACTACACACTAAGAGAGTTCATGACTGTGTCACACAACTGGGTTACCTCACCCGAGGGAAGACTACAGCCGTAAAAGCTCTCACAACCTGTGAAATTGAACCTACAACACTGGTTGAATCTATGTTTGAATAAGTTATGATGAAGTGAGAGCCAGTTCCTTGGCTACTCTTCTCTGTTGCTCAGTTGGGTTGATCTGATATAGCCTGACAACTAATCCAGCCACAAATAAATATTGTAATTGAAAAGAATTTCATCCAGTTTATCTATTATCATGTGTCTTTTAATACATTGGTTTTTTTTCAGATCTGATAATTACTTATTTTTTTCTTGTTTTATATCAGTGCTTACAAACTCTGGCACTGAACTGTAGATAGGGACCAAGCTGTAACATTTTTCCCAGTTTACCTCAACTCTGAGAAGGCCCTTGTTTTTAATCCTGTCCATGAAATGTCGCTCTGGAGTTTTATTTTATTACTTATTTCCTACATAAATGTCGATGTCAGTGACATCAGTGAGGCTGCACAGGGTGAGGGGGGGGAGGCACGTCATCGCAAAGAATAGTCAGTTCACAGTAAGAGCAAGCGTCTGTGCCAGAACTGCAACTCAGAGATTGAGGATCAAGTCAGCACTTTGTTTGCAGCTTTTGTTCTAATCTGTAAAAAAGAATTACATAGAAGACACTCGCCGAATTCTATGATCATGGAATTTTTGCTCCAATCCAAAAGGTATTTGGAGAGTGAGATACATTTTTCAGTTTGGCTCCACACTCTCATTTGGATGTGAAATGGTGCAATGAAAATTAGGTATAAGTTCTGACTTGTTTTTTAAAAGTTTTGTTTTACTTTCCGCCATAAATGACAAACTGGTTGTGCATTCTGTCCTCAACTCTGGTTCAGTGCAATTTATTATTTAACAAAAGAGATATTTTTAGCAATTTGCATCTAATCTCTTAGTATGCAAGAAAATCATAAACAGAAAAAGTGAAAAGAATCTAACTCTCAGGTGTTTAAGTTATAAACCTATGTACTATATCTGAGGAATCTGTTCTGTGGCACTATTAAGGTCTCAAATTAGTCTCAATTCACCACAGTGCTGAAGCAGAACTTTAAGATATGTACAGTATGTTGCTCTTTAACTTTTCTTCTCTCCTCTAACATTCTTTCTCAACTCCATGGGGATATTAGCTAGGAGACAAACAAATGCTGAATATCTCTGTTGTTGCAGCAGCACCAGCAGCGTGACAATTCAAAGTTGGTGTGATGACTCAAGATTTGTTTATGTACTCAAACAAAGGCTGGCAGGCTGGAATACAGTAACACACACGCTTACAAACTGCTACCAGGTCCCTCTGTGACTGACCTAGATTCTACTGCCTGACAAGACAGATAGAGAAAAAGTGATACAGTGAGAGAGATGAAGTGGAACTAGGGATGGAGATGAAAAGTTTCACCCAAAAAACTTTGATTGTGACAAAGTAAGTAGGGTTGCCAACTCCATGAAAATTAAATAAGGGACACCTAGTTGGCAGGGCCGGCCGACCCGATTGCGTTCACCCGGCTTGGTGAAATTTTTTGCCATTTTGTGTGTGTGTGAAACGATTTTTTAATTATTTGACTCAAACCTGAATTTAATTCGATGCATGTTTTTGAGTGATACGAATACATGGAAAACAAATTATTATTCAACAATTTATTTTTAGTGCAAAATAACAAATCTTTTTAACAGAAATCTGTCCTGCTTAACTTAACAGAATAAAATAAATCTCTTTCTTTAGCAGAACTGTCCAGCTTAACTGAAAACAGTATTTACAGAAAACAATAGAAAGCAGAAAATTCCTGTAATAGTGCACATTTAGTGCAATAAGAAAAGTGCAAGCAGAAAGTCTGTGGAAAAGTTGTAAATATAAACACTTTTTGCCTCAAAGTCTTGTCTTCTGTTATATTCTTGCAAGCACCAGTATGCTGTCAGCTCATTGGTCACAGAGCAGGAGAGGGCTGACAATAAGATTAATATAAATTTACATATAAAACTCCCTGTCATTCATTTATTCCATTGACATTTTACAGACTATTTTGATTCTCACGGAAATATGGGACAAAGTGCTCAATACAGGACGCGTAGTTTTGTTTCTGAAAATGGGACGATCCCGTTTTTCAAGGGGCGGTTGGCAACCCTAGCAGTAAGACAAATAAGTAAAACCCCGGCTGAGTGAGCGCTGACACACACACACACAGACACACACACACACACATACATGTATACAGAACCACATGCACACACATAAATAACATACCCTTTGACCTATCAGTGAAGTGGCAGAGCAAGTGGAAAGACAGCAAGAGGTGATTCACTCACCTCTTAACCTGCAAGGTCATGCTGCAAAGTGAATGTGCTGTGAGTTTTGTGTTTGCTATGTGTGTGTGCACCTCTGTGTATTTAAAAGAAAGCCGGATAGTTAAGGAGAAAAAGGGGAGAAATTCAAAGCACACAAGGAAAACAAAGAGCGAAATGAAGAAACAAAACTAAAGGTAGAAGAGTATCTGAGCCAAAAAAACAAAAAAAGACGGTGTGGGGAGATGGCCCTGAAGGTGAGATTGCAGCTGCCATCTACAATCACTCAGCACCCCTCCCCATCTGAGCATGTTTAATATCCCACACGGGCAAGTTGACGAACTGAACCATGTCCGTGACTCTCTGTCAAACATTACTACCAAGCTAGTGAAACTGGGATAAATACCCTTATAACTTTTTGAGATCAATCTGTGAAATAACACCATTTCAGTCATCTGTAGTGGGAAGCAGAACACTGACTGGAAGCAATTAAACATCAGGAAATATTCTTATCTGTGTTGAATGTGGGAGGCACTAACATGTACAAACAGGCACTTAATGACTCCATTTGGCTTCACATTGTGCTGCAACGTGCAGTATGCATCGCACACACATGGATATGCTTATCTATTGGCTAGTTTTTTCAGAACTTTGTTAATAGTGGTATTATTAGACAATGTGCATGTGTGAGTGTGTGCTGTGGTGTATGCCTAACTACTAAATGCAATAATCACATTCCACCCTAGAGTTGATTATACTGCAATTAAGATTTCAATTGCAATATTTACCAAATCACTTGTTTGATTTCTGTGGTTGATTACAGTATGTAGCACTGACACCAACACACACTTGCAAGAACAGTGTATTGACTTACATTATACCCAGGAGGGCTATCTTAACCTCAAATGCCTAACCCCAACCTTTACCCCTAGCCTTAACCGAGTCATAATTCTCAACCGAAAAACTTCTAAATCAATGTTAAACTTCGTGGGGACTGATTTTTTTTTTTTGTATATGGGAATGAGTCCCCACAAGTGACAGTATAAACAGACCTTTTGTCCCCACAGTGTGATGACTACACAACACACTCAAACTCAGCATCTATATCAGAAGAATCACAGCATTCATTAAGGATCTAACAGAGGAAAAGTTCAAAGACAAAACACTCAGCTGATAGCCAAAACACAGGCAGGGGAAGGGAAACCAAAGATCTATCTTGTAACTTAAAAACACACCACACACACACACACACACACACACACACACACACACACGCACACACACACACACACACGGGCAAACGCACATTTTAAATCACTTTGTACATTCCACCCAATGAAATAATTAGCAACGTGGCCTTAGAGCCAACAGAGTACAAGGTCGTACCAGGTCATGTTATTGTTTCAGAAAACAGATAAATATTAATCAAAGTGACAAAAGGTTTTGCTGATGACTTTTCCAGCAAAAGGGTCAGTACAGTATCTTCCTAAAATAAGCAATAAGGCTCTTATTTCACTAGGACAGACTGGGATTTGGATTATTTTCCTCAGGCCGATAGATCTGGTAAAGTATGAAAATCTGTGATTACTCATCTCTCACTCACAGTATGAAGAAGTGCTTTGGCTTATTAGTTATTAAAATCTAAATCTATTCCCTGGTTAGTGGCGTGGCGACAGCTGTTCAGCAAGGGAATGCCTTTGTATCGTGTTACGCTGTTATATTTCTTGTGGTAAGCCTGGGAATTAAGTTTGTCTGTCTTTGTTTTAATTTGCTCCACAGTGTTAAACAGCCGTCAGGACTGATCGGTTAATAATGATGAAATGAGAAATCCTGATAAAAAGCCAGACATGTGACGGATGAGTATGAATTGATCAGTGGTGCCTTGATTCTCTGATAGAAATAGCAATTGCAAACAGTACAGACTTACATCTTTGATATTCCTAAAGGATACTCCTTTCAATTCCCAAGATATCAAAGATATCAAGGAATAAAAAAGAACATTTCTAGGCAACTTCCCTCCACTGCCACACCACCCACACATATCCAGTCTCTGAATCCCTTAACTTGCATAACACGTTGCACCACCTGAGCAGCGATGCCCTACATGCAGCTCTCAGCTCACTGCGAGTGTTTGAAGTTACCAGAAGCTCAGATCATCTCACTTACTTAATTAAAAACACATGAGATACTACACAGACAGGCCCTCTCTTCCTCTCTCCACTCAGTCAGCTTGCCTCACAGGTTAGACACTTCTCATCCATCAAGCCCCCAGATGGGCAGCAGTTACCACCTTTCATTCATCTTTGCTCAAAGCCATTCCCACATTTATCTCTTCATTTTACTGATGAAATTATTACATCACCTCATTCAGACACGTGTGTATATATTCTACAGATGCTCGCAACAGTCATCCCCTCAAGCACAAATGTCAAACTCCTGCTGGCCCTTGTGTGTCAAATTTGAAGATTTGCTGTATTTTATAGTTTTGGACAGTCGGTCGCACGAAAAAAGGATCTGGGAAATTACAAGGAGCATTTTTCAATAGTTTTTGGCATTTTATTGGATGAACGATTAATCATTTAATTAAAAAAAAAAAAGGAATTTGAGATATTAATCATTAGTTGTAGCTCCACTGAAATATCTCTTTTAACCACACATGTATATCTTAAGGCCACATACTTGCTTGCATGCCCATGTTCATGCACAGAAACAGAGACACTTCTTCCATCCATCTTCTGCAATAACAAAACTTTGGCACTCTGGAGCCAGTGTCACAGGTCCAACCCACGGCAGCGGAGTGCAGGACGGGGAAACTCGAGACAACACCAGGCTTTAGAGGACTTCCATCTGTAGTTTCCTCCAGGAATATAACAACCGATTCCCAGCAGTCATTATCCCAGATCCTAAACACGAGCCAGCTAAAAGCTACACTGGCCAGTTTGGATCAACCTTTGTTGTCAAATTTGAAAATTGCACTGTAGCACGTTGTGACATTTGAAACTTTGTATTCTTAAAGGGCAACTGAGCTAGTCCAAAATCATTCCTCCTAAAGCTTTGTGGACCTACTGCACCTACTGTCCTGCAGCGGAAATATATTTAATAATTTGGCCAGTACCTGTAGTCTCTCCCATTCAGCTGACCTGTTTGAGCCCTACTTTCTGGACAAAGACCATGAATAACGTTGAAGGCAGTTGCTTCAGAACTGGGCCTCAGAACAAACAAAACTGGAATTGCGCCGTCTCAAAGCTCCAGCTAGTCAATCACTCTACGTCTGACAGGAGAGTCCAGTCATTTCCTTTGATTGCCTGACTCAGTCATACATTAATATCTTCTCCAGAGCAGCAGATAGATGGGTCTTCGTACTGCATAGAGGAAGAAAGTTGGGGTCTGTATTTCCTCGGGGGGGGGGGGGGGGGCTGTTGAAAGTACAATGCTGGCACCTTTTTACTCTAGAGCATAGAAGGCGTCTGACCTCAATAAAACTAAGCGTAGAGAAAAGAATGACTGTGGGAGATTATGTATCAGGATTTGATATATGGTGTTAGACTTTATTTAAAATACAACTGTTTTTGACAACATTTCAAAAAAGGTTCCACCTCCAGTGCTTCAACCTGCAAAGTATTAGTAAGTAGAACCTGTACCTCATTTCTTCCAAATTGTAGCAAGAAGAATGAGGAGTTAACATTGTGGTAACTGCTTAGAAACTGGGAATTCATTTTCTTTGGGTGGCCAGCTAAAATAAAATGATGAAATTTCCATTACATTTCAAACATTTCCACCAGTGCCCCAATATACTGAAAGCTCTGCTACATAGATTTAAACCAGTGCGGTGCAATTCCATTTTAATTCCACTGTGATACCACTTTCTCTACATGTAAGCACCCAGAAACAAAACTCAAATTGTACAATGGTGTAATTGAATTTTACGATTATAATCACAGCAAGACTTAGTGATAGCTGCCATGGCAACCAAGAGGCACCCAGGGGGTTACAGTTAATGAAATGTGGAACAATAAGAAAAGGGGATCCCTTATCAATGGGAATCTCTTTTTCTGACTCTACTACTAAAGCTATTAATAACTGCCTTCCTGTGGATGGATGATGCATAAAGAGGCAACTTTCCAGGAAATCAAAGCTACTCCCTCACATATTACTGCAGCTTAACACTGGCTACGATTCACATTCTGCATGATCAACTGAAATTACATATCATCTAAATATTGAGTCTTTTGGTTTATGTTATGTCTAAGGCGGGTAAATAAAAACACCAACACAGACCCCAGGCATCGTCAGTGTGCAGTGAGTGAAAGATGGGGAGTAAATATTTCCACTAGCTACTTGTGGAGCCCGGGAAGAGGAAAACAATCTTATTTATATTACCTCAATTTTTTTTGGCTGTCATCTGCTTCCCATTCAACACTATGGTCAGTGTGTATGTGTGTGTTCTTATTTTGTCCCTCCTGTTTTTAAGGAGCTAATTTAGCATTTTATAGGATTTGGTGTTAAGAGTAAGGGTTTGGTTTTGGGCTGGGATACAGTTAGGTACATAAATGAGTGTATGTTGTGTGCATCCTTGTGTGTGAGAGAGAGAGAGAGAAAGAGAGAAGCAGAAAGAGGGAGAAGGAGTCTCTGAGTCATTTGTACTCACTGACTTCCCAAGCCCAAAAACAAAACCCAGGAAGAAACAGGTCTGGAATACAATTAGACAGACTTTTGTTTGAGTTGCAACATTTGGGTGGGAGGATGCTCTGTTTTGTTTTGGGTTTTTTTTTCCATCATTCTCTTTGTCTGTTAGCAGCGCTCTATGATTTCGGTTGATAAGCTGAAGCAGATTACAGCACTACACAAAAGCTTTCACTCTCTTTAGTTTTCTATGCAATATTTTACATTCAGTAACTATGTATTTCATATCTTTAACCATTAACCATTCGGTGAGAAAGCAGTTACAGTGATTTTTGTTTCTTCCTTTGTGGGTTTTATGAAACCCACAAAGAGGACAGCGGTGCACACAGTACAAGCAGGATTACAATGACAATGTGGGTGGCGAATGATTACTCTGTGTATCTCCAGCATTTAAAGTAAACTCTCCAGATTGCTCAAAATTTGCAAAGAAATAAAAGCCTCAAGTTGTACTTTCCCGAATGTGATCCCATTAAATAAAAACAAAATTCCATAAAAACTGTGGTTGAAATATATTTCATATTGAAAACTGCAAAATTGATGGAAGTTTAAAGTGTGGATTTGACTGCATGCCAGAGTGGACCCTGCTTCACATGTAAGATTTCAAGATTCAACAAGCAGAAGCCAAGTCATGATGCCTCCAACAGGTACCCCAAATAATCTGATATGATACAATAAAAGGGGATGGGGGGTGGAGGATGATGGGTGCCATCCAGTCACCTGCCCCTAAAATTGCATTTTAATGCCTTTCAGCAGATTCCGATGTCTATGAAGTGGATGTATTTTGAGCACAAGAGAAATAAGCCCCTGACCCTGGCAGAGTCAGTATCCTCTACACTTTCAGCTGCACAAACCACATGAAATGATGTTTATGCATGCTATGATCCTTTCCCATATGTCCTATTGCATTACATGTAGGGGGCAGGCAGGAGAAACAGCCGTAAAAACACTAGAGTCCTTATACACACAAACTTTAAAAACTCAGGATGAAAGCCAATTCATCATCATCACTGCAGGACACTGAAATACAATTTACTGAGCTTTGAGAATTTTAGATAATATTCAAATTTGCGCCTTGTTTATAAAATTGTAAATGGTTTGGCTCTTCCTGCATTATGTGATTTTGTGTTTTCATTCAGTGAAGTGCATAAAATCCTCAAGATTATCCTCTATAAGAGATTGTACTGTACCATTTGGTTGAACTGCATTCAGGCAGTCAGCATTCTCTGTGAAAGCCACAACTCAGTGGAACACCCTACCTGACAACATGAGAGCTGCAGCTCCATCAGTACTTTAAAATCAGATTTAAAAGTCTTCTATAAGCTACTCAGCCCTGTAACCTCTGACTCTACCTTTATCTCGTGGTATTCTCATGAATGCAATTAGTCTTGCTTTCAATTTGACAAGTATGCCATTTCTAGTTAACAGTGGTATGTGTGTCATGCTTTTGTGTGAAACATGTTCTAGAACTAGATTTTTTTTTTGCTTTATACTGGTTGTTATTGTGCCGTTTTATGTTTCAATTGCAACCTGCCACAGGGACTGCAGATAAAAATGAGCAATAAGCTAACTCCAGTTTTAACAATGATTTCATGAATTAATCCTGACTCCCTAGGAATGTATTAACTGTGAAAAGTATCCTGAGTTTGTTACAGTCATCATGTAAAGTAGAACCTGTTTCTCTAAGCAGCTGATGCAACTAATCCTAAATTATTTGTACAAACATAGGCTCGACTTGGTCATAGCCGCACCAAAAGATATCCATATGGTTCCTGTTAGAATATGTCTTGCTGCACACCCGATCACTCTGCAAAAAACCAAACCCTTACTGCTTGTAGGCAGACCAGAGGCTGAAGCTGAGGCCAGTATACTGCTGAGCTGGAGCACACAGGACCATGTAAGTGGATAGTGTAAAAATGCAAAGATCTGTATCCCTCCTGACAGCAGAAAACAGGAGCTGTGGATGCCAGTGGCCACTAGATATGACTAGAATAACAGTTGTGGTTAGGTGCTTATACGTGCCCCTGGGTTCCCATATTTAGCTTTTGGTCATGTATACAGAAAAAATGGCTGCTATAAATACACGTCATGTTCGAAAGAAAATATAATTGGGTCAAAATCTATTTGCTGCAAAGCAAAACTGTCCTCTTGGACTCTTGATTTCAGTATGTTTAAGGTATAATGCTGTCTCTATATTCTATTTGGATAGTCCCTCTGCGATCTGTAATAACCATACAGAAAAGAGGAAACCTACACCACCATCAGCAAAGCAGGCCCTGTTTATGATCTAAGTGCCTTGCTCAAAGGTATACCAGCACTGTCTGCTCTCCCCACCAGCCACATCTTTTAGTATTCCTACTTTACTGCACTGTCACACTAATACCGGTCTCTTCAGGAAATATTCCAAAGTATGCTGGCCCACTTTGTGCACTTCATGGTGTTTCCCATTAAGTGGTTCTGTCCTCCCTCCAACACAAAGTGTATTAGCTCTAAGTTGGCAGTTGACTTACCGTTATTAAATAGTTCCATAGCGCATAAAAAACTCTAATTCTGGCCTATTAGACTATATCCTTCATATGGATCCTTTTCATGTGTAGTATATATTTTAAAAAGGGGGTCTCCACTCATTTCTTTTCCAATCCTGTCCATTTAACTGGCTTGGCTGTGAATGGTGATCAATAATCAATATGCTGCACCACCATGATCCACTGATCTTGTTATACTATTGTAGTGCGTCTCTGATCTTCCCCACATCACAGTAGCCAGACGGAGCAACCAGCTCATGCATGCAAGGTGCAGATGCTGGGTGCACCCCTCTATACGGAGCCTCAGAAGCGTCCACCCAACGAGAGCTTTTTTCCGCACCTTTTTCCCTACTGATCACACGTATCAATGAGTGTGAACACACAGAGGATGAGAATAAAGGAACGGTCACTTACATTCATCTGACTCTCTCCGCAGCTCTGGATGTGCGCTTTGGATATCCTCTCCAAAACCTGATTCGTAGGCCTATGCAAACGGGTTTCCAATTCGCCCCCCCAAAAAAAATACAGACAATCCACCGGGACAAAATCTTGAATGGAGCCGTGTTGGCCAACTGGACTGGGTTTTTTGTTTTTACATAATATCCACAAAATGACAGTTGAGCCAATTCCACAGATAGTCTAATCCACTGGACCGGTAGCTTGGGTTACTCATCCAGTGAAGAATATTCTTGTGTCTCCGATGCCTCGTCAGGTGAGCGCGTTAAGATCAGCTGGCTACGGTTTATGCTGCAGAAAGGAGCCGTCTGTAGCCCTGCAGTGCTCTACCCGGTCTATCGTTAATCTTAAACGTTTCTCTCCCTCTCGCTCTCTCTCCCTCTCTTTCTCAGCATCCAGTCACTCAGACACAGTGTGTGTGTATGTGTGTGTGTGTGTGTGTGTGCGTGCGCGCAGACAGAGCCGAGTTGGGGCACCGTGCACCTCACCGACTGAAAGCCGACTCCTCCGCCACTAGGCCCAGCCCCCCTTACTCTTCGCCATACCCTCCTCCTCCTCCTCCCTTCAACTGACTTGGGTTGATAATTTATTCGGGTAGCACACAAAAGGGGGGACGAAATAGAGGAATACAGTAGGGAGAGAGAGGAGATTGGAGAGCAGACTTTGGTGCCCCCAAGCTCCGTTCAGTGGAAGTAGTCAGTGAGACAAAGGAGCGCACCATGCACCATCAAAGAGCAGTTTAGTTCAACATGGCAATTTAGCTCAACATGGCACATAATGCATGAAAATGACTCACTTAAAGCATTAAAAAGCGTTTTTATTTTGTGAATACGGGAAGACTTAGAATTAAGATATAACTGACACCATGCTAATATCACAGAATCTCTACAAACATTGAAGAAATGTTGTATTTTGTTTTCAATATTTTATATTTACTAAAGAATGGCAAGAATAGGATTTTTTTTAATGGGTGTGTGGCTTATATCACTGTAAATGAAAATATGTTTTGTCTGATTTGTATGCAATTTTGAAACCTTAGTTATTGTAATTGGTACCATAAATAAAGCACATGGCTTAATGTTGCATGATTTTATGTGTATGTAAATGACCATAATCATAGTCAACTGCACATTTTACAACATAGTCCTATCATTTGAGCAGTCCTACCTGAAGGAGGATTTAATATTGTGACATGTTAAATAGGCAAAGACAGGCCAATTAAAAATGTGTGATATTAGTGAAAGCCTATGATTAACTGTGCATTTCATTAAAGGTGTCACATTTCAGTAAGGTTTTTAGATATCAGGATGTAAATACTCAGGACCTGAGAGGGGAATAGCAACAGAGGAGGCTGTGCAGAGGTTCAGACGCAGACACACCCACACCCTGTGGACTGCTAGCATCAGCAAGATGGGAGTCGTTCATCACCCCAGATTTTAGGTCAAGCCTCCACCTGCATCACTAAAGCAGAGCGAGTGGGAGGAGAGAAGGGAGAGATGGTGTGGATGTGGGAGGTGTGAACATGGGGAGGGGTGTGTTAAGGTGGAGTGGAGGGTGATGGAGCCATTGGACAGCAATCAATTCATCCCCTCTTGCTTTGGGAGTATGTGTGCCCTTTGAGTGTGTATGTAGCAGTCAGCGGGGAGAAATGGTACATTTACACTTTTAGTGGTAAGTGTGTACATTTACCACATTGACTGTGACCTGATGACCATACACCATGATTTAACTCTACAGAGACCCATTTAACATCACACACCATTAACAAAAAACAAACTGTTTACCATAATTGTGAAAGTAGGCAATTGAGGATTGAACCCTCAGTCATGTGCAACATCTGGAACTGAACCAGTAAGATAAAGATCAGTTTGAAGGGCTGTTAGACATGCTGTTCCCCTAAAATTAAATGTGCCAACAGGAACTAATAATATTTATTCTCTTAGTGTAATTGAGTAGATTTTTTTGTGTAGTCTGTATACTAGCCTACTTTCCTACAATGGCAATTCCTTTAATTACAGAGTACAACACATTCTTGGTCTCCTATATAAGCATCATAAATTTAGCAACAGTGGAGACATTCACAGTGACAGTCACAGCAGAGAATAGTAATCTGACTTGAATTTGTTTGGCAGAGAAAATTCCACTTTTTCCACTTTAAAAAAAGTCTACTGTTAGTACATTTTCATCCTCTGAGCTATTTAAAGCCATAAAGACATTCTTTTCTGAAAAACCAGTAATTTAAACTGACTTCATTTTCTGAATTGTAAAATATTTGTACAAGTTTTTCCCTTTCCAACAACATAATTCTAACCAACATTCAGCATCATATTTATCATGATTCTGGTCTTTATTTTATCATAGTGTAAGTGTAACATAACTCTCAGGATGATGACATCTGTTAGATAAGATTGCCATTTTATCCAATATCCATCCAACTTTTTTTCACCCTTTGGTTCTCGCCTCCTGACTGAACCTGGGCCCCAGATACGCTTGTAATTTCTCAGAAAACATACCACAGAGTTAACATGAAAGATGCAATTTATAGCAGGGAAAGAAAAGGATGAGGTGATGCCTTGCTGCTGTTGGATGTGAATTATGATTGCCTGTACATGCCTTTGAAAATATTTGCTGCATGTGAAAAAGGCTGTTTGGAGGCAAGACCTGACAGTTTAAAGGGTGTTTTTTTAAAACGCTGATATCAATGTAATTGAAAATGACTTGGAAATTAAAAGAGTATCTTTGTCTCAGCAGTAACCAGCAATAAAATGGATGAATGATAGATAAACAAACAAATAAATAAAATTCTTTCTGGTGAAAACTTGTCCCCAGAGTCCCTTTAGGAATTCACATCTCACATTTCCTCTCTGTCCTTGTCCTTAGAGAGTCTGTATTTGTCTGTGTGCGTGTGTGTGTGTGTGTGTGTGTGTGTGCGCGCGCGTGTTAGTGTGTGTGTGAGTGTGTGTATTCATGCAAAAGTATTTGCCTGTGTTTCTGTGTGCGACTGCATCGATATTGTTGTGTGAACACTTGCCACAGAGTTGCAATTACACAGTTTTAATCAGGAGCAGATGGCTGAGGAGCGACACTTTTAGTGGGGCTCCCCACGATGGAGGAGATGGACTGCAAGATTTATATCACTGCCGCACACATTCATAAATGTAAATTCTTACTTTGCCTCTAACGTCAAGCACAAGCACACATATACACACAATGTACATATACATACATCATGAACATGGAGCACAGTCACAGGATTTATTTGGCTCCTATGTCAATCCTGTTTGTCAGTTCCTCCCTCTAACCTCAAAATCCACAGCCTGACCATGATAACCCCAGTCCACATTTCAAACCTCTCACAAACCTCCAAAATGTATCATATGTCAAGCCTTAGATAAGGTCTTTATCATATTTATTCCAGCTCCAAACATTCATAGTGGAACTGATTAAACCAGCAGACGAAGAGCTGTAAATTCTCAGAAACCCCTTGGAAATGACTTAATCTGTTTTTTTAATCATCTACTATTCTATTCTGATTTTGAATATTGTGGACTTCATGAACACAACACAGAATAAGTGTGACATGGTGGTGTACAGCTTAAAACTAGTAGCTGTGAGGTCATTTGGAAATGCATCGTTTGATGCTAATGGAGGGGCCTGTCTATGTTGGCTGTATGGTTGGACTTAATGGCTGGGCTTTCCTCTCTCTCCTATACAAACACACACACACTCGATTGACCACAGGACTGTGATGCCTCTGATGTGAATCAAAGCAGTAAATGAACCAAATTGGCATGTTTGCATGTGCAGTGGACTGAAACTAATTTTTAGATTTCATCACTTGAAAGAAAACTGAAACATAACAAGTATTCTTCCTCCGAGCAAAATCTTCTGGAAAATATGAAATAGTTCCTCGGCTGGCAAGTAACACAATATCCTAGTTCCGTATATCCTGGCAGCTCTGTCCAAAAAGAGCTTAATGTCTCTATTTCCATCATGTCTTATTTCATTCGGTATTTATCACTTCATCTCTCTGGATTCAGTCTCTTTCCTGAAACACGAGTTCACATCTTCACTATTGCGCATGCATTAACTGTTTTATTTTTCGTCACTTATTCTCTGTCTCTTTCTCTCTAAACCACACACTATATGACCCTGAGTCCATGCAGGTGTCAGCCCCAGCCATCTGATCCACCTTTCCTGTGCGGCAGGATGGGATGAGGTCACAGCTCTACAGCAAAGTGACTCAGAGCCAAGAGAGGAAAGAATGGTGGCTCAATCAAACCTTCCTCTCTCATGGCCAAATATCAAAATAGCACTGCCTGCCTTTGATGAGGATTTCATTCAAGAGGGACTCTTGTGGGAAAAGAAAAGTACGTTATGAAATATTTTCAAGGTAGATTCAGGAATGTTCAAGTTTTATTTTCATTTGAGAAATTACTTTGGAGAATGTCACATTTTTGAAATTCTGGACAAAAGTTACATTGAAATGGTGTCACCTTCACTAGCTTTTATCTTTCTTTTATTCTTTCTTAAGTGCCTTCCTTTGCTACTTACAGCAAATACAGTTGTATATTTCCTCATCTGTGCCTGCAGGGTATTCTTAGGGAGATTACTATAGCCTCCTTTACTCTGAGGCCAATCTGCCTAGCATGCAACCACACACCAGCCCAATGACTTTGGCTGTTCTTTCAAAGCTTCTACATTGTGCATTTCTGCAGATGTCACTAAAAGGGAACCAAGAGTTAAGCATATAAGGATAAAATGTATCGAATGTAAATCTATGGGAGAGTTGATTGCCAACAGAAGAAAAAAAAGATCTGTACTTCCATTTGTTGGGTGTTGGCACCACATTTCCTGTTGGTTATGTGTGGTTTCCTCCGCACTGGCAGCTTTTTTAGCATTTGTGGTGCTTTTACATGTGCATTGTTTATGTGGGTTTTGTGGACGTGTGCAGGTTTTTTTTTTTTTTTTACTATTTTGGGGATATAACTTGAGGATAAATAGAACAAGGGATGACAGAGCAGGAAAGAAGGGCATTGTTATTAGGAGCTCTGAGTGACAGTGCTTCCCTGGAGATTTGTAGAATGAACTCACACATAATATTCCACATCCAAATGGAAATTATGTCTGAAATAAAATGTCTAAAGTTGAGATATCATCATGGCAGCCACTCACCCCGAGAATACCTGCTATATAGAGTACTTTCCAAAATTCATCACTAAATCCTCTTTTCACTAAGCTAAGATTTCCACTAATTCTGAGACTCATATTTCAGCCTTATCTTGAATTACGTCATCATCGTAATGTGCTTAGAGTTGAAAGAAATGTTAAAACTTGTTTTTCTCTGACTGAACATTTATAACTTCAGCAGTTGGCCTACTTCCACTTGGCAAGCTTCACCTGAACAAAGCCTCCCAGCACTAGCTAAACGTTTGCTGAGAAACTTATTTTACGCATCTAAGAGTGAGGGTCATTACTTGTGATCTTTAGGGCAGGACAGAAAACAGGAAAGTAGAAGTCAAGGTTTTATACCTCAAGCTGTAATGCCCCTTACACTCTGCCTATCTTTATACAGAGGCTGATATCAGAACAGGAGATTAAACAGTTCCTCTGACGAGCTTCCAGGCTTTGTGAGATTTATGCCTTCGACCTCAAAATCCATCTGAGGTTCTCTTACTTTTGTGGGAAGATCATTGCACTTACTTCTCTCTTATCTTGCTTATGAATATAACTTACCAGGTGTTATCCTGGTTTATACTGCTTTTTTGTATCTCATTTGAAACAAGGCATCATCACACTTCTGTAAAGTACAGTAATCCTGCTAGTTGAGGATTGGCATGATGATAATTTTGTGTGTGATTTGATCCAAGGCAATCATTTCATTTAATTTGGAATCTGGTTTAAATATTAGAGTCAATGATCTATGAACCAAAAGGTGTTTTGGCAACTAGCACCTTGCATCCCTTTGCTGAAAACTCCTTTTACAATACCCCCACTTCCTCTCTTCTCATCACTTCTTGCTCACTTTCTTAGCATGACTTGAATATCCTATCAACACAATACCTGCAGACTGCATCCTCCTCCTCTGTACTCTTGTCACACTCTTCTCCTCCTCACTAATTTATCTCTCCATTACACTTCCCTCCCTCCCGCTATCAGAATGTTTTATTGTTACAAAGCAAATGTGCTAAGCAGGCAGAAACACTAAATCAGGTCGGTCTCATTTTAAGAACTGAGATTGTTTAGGCTGTGAGGAAACTGTTTAGCTGCTGGCTGACTGGCATGCTATAAAATCTTGGCTACTAGGAAACACAGGATTAACAGATTGGTAAAAATGAACTAAGGTTACTTTTTCCATAAAATTCTCCTCTTATCTAAAAGTGAAAATATAAAAATATGTGTATAATAGCTGTGTCAACTGGGTAGTGTCATGTGGTAATAGCCAACATTTTTTTCAGAAGGGAATATTCCATAGACAAAAAATGGTGGGAAAGTTGAAATGTCAGTGTTACTAAAAATTTGTGCAGAATGCTATCAGCTATAGCAACTATAGAATACTAGTTTGCAATACTCTCATAGTGGTTTATTACACTTACTGAATAGCTGCTGAAAGGCTTCTCCCCCTTACAATGTGCTTCTAATACAAGCGTCTAGCAAACAGGAAGTAGCCAAAGCTGAGAACTTCCTGTATAAGCCCATCTACTGGCCAGCTTCTGCACTATGGGCACAGGAGTTTCCTGAATGTGTGCATGTGTGTGTGTGCACCTGTGTGTGTGTGCGTATGTGTGTGTTTGCATGTGTGTGTGTATGTGTATGTGTGTGTGTTTGGCATTCAGCATTCCATCCCCTCTGCTTCCTTCCCTGTTTCTGGCCTGCTGATGCACAGCATCGTGGGAAAGTGCGAGTTGCACCTCTACACACCACGCTCGCTCACTCACCACACACATAAAGCAGCAAAGAAGGGGGAGAGATTTAGTGGGTGTTGTGAACCAGATGTGTTGCACTGTTACGACACTGTGCTGTTAATGTGCCACACAGATCACTATGATTCCATATTTAAAGTGAATGACAGATTGATTGCGAGTCTCTGTGTGTGTGATCTGTCATAGGCTACTTTTGGGGACATTAGACCAGTTAATTGGGGACGGCTCTTCAGAAAGCAGATTTTAGAGTCAGTGGTTAAGGTTAGGGTAAAGTTAGGGTTAGGCAAGAAGTGGTGGTGACACTTTGCAGTGTCCCCAAAAAGTGACCAAGACCTAACCTTACCTCTGTGTGTGTGTGTGTGTGTGTGTGTGTTAAGGGACTGACAAAAAGAAATGAAATTACATTATGCATTTTATCTGATTGGATCTTTGTTTGCACACCAAAGGTTAATGTTCTGAACTGTATTTAAACCTCCAAAACAAACATTACACACACACTCCCTTCCGTTACCCTATCATCCCAGACTCCCCTCAAATAAAATTTGCAGCTTTATGTGACAACAGTAAGTCTTTTGTTTATGTCTATACGTGTGTGGTGCGTGTGTTATGGGACGTTCAAACCTTGGCTTGGCCTGTAAAGTGTGTGGTCACTGACTTCAGAGGAAGAGGAAGATGAGAAGGTCAAGTGCGTTGGGGGAGATAAGTCAGCCCTCACGTTACCCTTCTGGATCAACTGCTTCCTGTTTATTGTTGTACAGAAGTGTTGTCCCATGAAGATAACAAGGCTTTAACTTTTGACTCCAGCGGAACAGAAGCACATCCTGTGACGGATACCATATTGTTCAGTGCCTCGTCACACCTTCTCACACAACCATTGTGACCTGCCTTCTACTCACATTTGGACAGTTTGTACGTCATAGTGGGTCATAGAGCAGAACTATGATTGAATGGCTTTTATTTACCTTGTCATTATTATTATTACTATATCTATTAATCATCATCAATCATACAAATGTAATTATTTTGGCCCAACATGCTGAAATTCAAGCAGGATTGTACTTTGCAGAGAATAAATGGTGAACTTTGTATGTTTAAGGTAATGCTGGCCCCACTCAAATGCAGCTTTTTAGCACAAATTTAGAACATTTTCCAAACCACTGAAACAAAACTAACATTTCAACTCCCCAAACATTAAGAAAATGCATTAGCGCAGCTTATTTAAATTCATGCAGTTTGCGTTGCTTATCCAAATGGATCTTTAAATGCTTCTGAACAGAATCTGGCTTTAAAATACTGTACAGAGCACAAAACTATCCCTTAAGAACAATCTGTTATTTTTTCAATAAAGTAGAGCATATAAGTTTACCATAAGACAGAAGGAGTTGATAGATTATATGCAAGGTTTTATGATACAGTGTTCTCAAAACGTTGCCTATCTTCTTGGAATCAGAGAACAGGAACTTAAGGCCACTTTGAGTCTGGAAAATGGTCAAGAAAAACTCCAAAATCGGCTCTGTAACTCTCACAGCTGTCTGTGACTGGAGCCAGGGCAGGAGCCGGAGAATTTTCTTCGTCCTTCCTAGAATGTGATTTATGTCCAGTCCGGTCTTCTCCCACTCCTACCAACTTTGTTTGATTGTTGTTGTTTTTTCAGAAGAGTTTAGGATTTCTTTTCCAATTAAGTTCTCGCTGAAAAAGGACAATAATCAAGATAAGGTAATGCTGGTTTCCCAACAAGTGCCACACACAGTACAAGTCACAATATGTTTACATTATAGAGGGCTGTCTGAGCTTTTAGAGGGATTAGGGCCAGGGGATGGAAAGGCTCCAACAAAGCTTATAGTTGTTCATAAGGAAGTTTGGGCCAGTTTGGCAAAGTGACAAAAGTATACAGAAACTTGGAGAACGATTGAGTGCAACAGTGATGTTAAGTTGAGGTTACAGCACAACCCAGAGCAGTTCAGGTTGTCTATATGTGTATTGTAAATTTTCATGAGGATGGATCACTGAGTGCCAGTTCAAAACCATGATATTTTATCTTTTTTGGACTGCTTTTACAGAAAAGACTGTCTGCTCTCTCAAGTGCCGCAGCCATTTGCACGAAGAGACAGAAGAAAATGACAGAATAAAACCTGCAACTGGCCGTTCCAACAGTTCAGATAACAAGTCGAGATTGATTTACTTTTCTGAAACCCCCTCAGCACTTCACAGTGTCCCTATTAGATCTACTTTGGCTCGTTCAAGGCATGTCGACCATTACACACACACACACACATCCCACTTCATCAAGTACATCTCTGTTGAGATTTGACCTGTACATGTCCCTCAACATGTGACCTAAACCGTGTAGTCTGCATCATCCACAGTCTCCCTCAACTTAATGCTTTGTGAAAGGCGCACGCACACACGGAGACAAACATAATTTTGTGAACACATTTAGACAGTCCTGTGTGCATAGTAAACATGGTAAACAAGGTTAAGTCCAGACACTGATAAGAGCTGGAGACAGACAGGAGTCACTGCTGATGGAACAGGGTTTTTTTTTTTCAAATTCAAGAGTTAGTAATGACAGTCGTGCTTCATCCCAAAACAAACTTAATAAGTGTGTAGCCTTCAAGATGTTTACCACAAAATGGAAATATCCTAGGTTCAATTTTGTACCTTTGTTGCGTGTCATAACCATCTCTCTTCACATTTCCTGTCTCTCTCTGCACATTCAACTATCAAATCAACCCAAAATAACAAATCAAATCTTTAGAAATAACCAACTAAATGTAATTTGAAGATAACTGTTCTTGTCCCTTTATTTTATATCTGCCATTATGAAAGAAATGAAAGAAAGTAAAGTGAAGCGCTTCTAAGTATGCACAGTATACAACCTAGATACATAGAGCTTACAATCAAATCTTAATTAATGCATTTACATCTATCATAGTTAACAAAAACATGGCAGCTTCCAATGAAAGATGATACTGATTACATTATGATATCACGACACACACCAATCTGTACCACACTCATGTTGTGTTTTGACCCATGACTTTGTCCTCAGAGGTTAACTCTCTCCTCTGACAGTCGGTAAGACCCAAATATTTACAGTGCCTTGTCTGCCATCTAAACACCCTTTCTACATGACATATTTATTCAATTATGCTTCATTTCACACAGACAAAAAGAGCGCTGCAGGTCCCAGCCAAGTTGAGAGCATTTTCCACCAACTGTACAGCCTCTATGGCTTTGATTCAAAACAGACGGAGAGAAACTTTGGATGCACGTATGACATTTGTTAAATACTCTCTGTAAACCATTTTGACTTTGTGAGGAAATCATAAACACTGCTTTTGCACGATTCAAGGTCCAGGTACACCACTTGGAGCCGACAGCACGGTGAGGTGTTTTTTGGAAGTGGGCCTTTGGCTTTACAAAGAGTACTGTATGAGCTACCAGTGATTACCTACCACAAGGGAGGTTTTTCTCCAATTTACAGATGCATTTCACTTTCATTGAACATTTGTTTTTGACTGTGCATAGATCAACAAGTTCATGAATTGTCAGGCCGCAACACAAGGTAGCTTTACAACTTGTGGTATCGACATTTGCAAATGTTTAAAATGATTTCTTTACCATCAACTGCAATATTTTTCATATTTACAGTAATTATTTTTACAATATTAATTTAAATGACAGCAAACAAATGAGACAACTATGAATGTCCAAAGAAGCCGACACTGGCAGCTAATTTTTCAAATTTCTTTCCAGCATACCTACTTCCATATGAGCTTGGAATATAATACATGTGGTTAGATGCTTCAGCAAATGTGAAATACTGCTTGAAAATATCACTCTGACATCTTGGTAGGGAAGCCCTTTGATCAAATTTGTGTTGTAGGATAAAAAGATTTAAGTTCCACATCTGTGTGTCCAGTATCTCTTCATATCACCACAGTGCATGCTTACAATCTGTGTTGATAAGTGCAGGGTTGAGCATAGCATTGCACAGTGACTACTGAACACAATAGGATGAAGCTGCCAGCTCTTATGTTGGCAACACAAAGTTAATAAAGTGTTAATTTGGCAAAATTCAATCCTCTCAGGCTCTGTAGAATTGTTCTACTTTTTTGTGTGTGTAATTCACTCTAATGCTTACTTTGTGAGAAAGCTACCACATGTGTTTATTTTAAGTGTTTTGGGAGAAATCCATTCATTTCTTAGTCCCTTCCATGAAACTTAATGAGGCAGTCTTCAGTTTCCCTCTTCCCAGTATTGCAGAAATGGCGCCTATCAGGCAGACAGTAAGCTGACAGGCACCTTCGAGTACAAGGTTGACATCATCATGACTTCATTTTGCCTGCACTCTGGTTTTCAAAGTCAGTCAAAGTCAGTGAGATCTGTAAACGTGGATGCTTGAGGGGGCTGACATTTGTTATACAAGCCACGTGGTCTCAGCTGGCACCTTTCTCCTTTTTTATTTTGCTTTGCTCTCAGCGTCTTTTCCCTCTCTGTTGCTCCCCTCCTTTCTTTACCTAATTGTTTCTTTTCTTCCTGGGTTTGCCTCAGAGGCACAACTTAATGCTTTCTTCTGAAATATCGCTGCGCCTTGCAGAGGCAGTCTGTTTCATGTTGGTGAAGTGTGTCGGGTGTGGGGTGCAGGGGATTTGGGGATATTGAGGTTGTGGCAAAGGGGGGGTTGCTCGTCTCTCTTTCAGGCAACCACTGTTTCATTCCCAAATGTTCCATGCATTAGGCCGTTATTATTTAACTACTGCAGCTTTCACACGCTCAAACACACCATACAACATGTTCACCATCATACTCGTGCCATTGAGGCAGTTGTGAGCAGGGCTTACACAGGGACAGAGCAGTCACTGTGTTTCCCATCATTCTCCATGCACATAGATAGCCCTAAATGGAAGGCAAGGTGGTGTGTGTGTGTGTGTGTGTGTGTGTGTGTGTGTGTAACCGCGACCAGAAAATCTGCTGCACCGCTTAGGATACCCACCGGCTGTCCACATCACAGTGACCACTGATTTCTGAGCTCTGTAATCACCATACACAGGACTATTTTAGTGCAATCTGACTATGGATTAGACAGCAAATTGCCAGGGCTAGTGAGTGTTTCCATGGAGAGGGTGGAAGTTGCTTGTGAGGAATAATAAACAGAGTTAGATTAAGATTAGACGTGATGGTCTGAGAGTGGCAGCAGCTGGAGGAGTCTGTGTGTGAATCCAAGTGAGTACGTTTGTGAGTGGATATGTTTATTTAAAAGCATGCAAGGAGGAGAACAACGAGGGTTTTATACTGGGACAAAGCTGTGCATTTTTTTTATTTCACCCTCACACTTAATCACCTCCATTTGTGGATGTCTAACTGATGACTGCTTCCTCAATGACTATTAATCAGTTGGGTGTAATGACAAGCTGACATAGCCATAAATGTTTATACTCCTTCAAGCACACACATATGTTTTGGAGACCCACAGACTTGTCCCAGGTCTTCCCATAGTTGAATTCATTACACAGTTTGCGGTCGTGACTGTCATGAAAGACAGCTTAAATCAACAATTAGCTCCTTTAATGAAAAAAAGTATGAAAACTCTGTCTAAATCCCTCCAGTCCTAAACACGTGATATTTATTGAATGAGACTCCCATCAAATGGCTGACTGCTGAGAGACTGGCATCGTAATAACTGTACATGCACGCCAAATAATAAAGAAAATAACCATGAAAGCATATTTACACACACAAACAAAAAATCCAGCAATGATTTGAACTGGAAGCCCCAACATTCATTCCTTGACAGTGCCACATCTTCTATGTGCTTCCTATCCACCACAACAAAAAAGACTATTGTCCTTCTCACAACGTCAGCATTATTTTTCAACAATAACTATTGAATATGACACAGATCTTTTTCTACTTTTGTGTGGAATGTTTTCCTAAATTGTGATGAAACTCTACCACATGATGGATATATTAAGTATGCTACTTTGCTCCAGACTTCATATAAAGGCACGTCAAAGCTAATTTATAAGACATGAGATCCAGAGTATTGGTAAACTCGGAAAGCCTGTATGCAGATGCCATGTAAATCATGCCAAACAGAAATAATCTGTTTTGACTCTATAAATGATAGTGACATAAATTACAGAAGGAGTAATATCCCCACCTAATTAATCATCTCAGCAGCAGCTGGTTCAGGTGTGAAAGAGTCAATACAATAAAGCTACATTCACACTGCAGGCCTTAATGCTCAATTCCGATTTATTGCTCAAATCCGATTTTTTGTTTGGCTGTTCATATTACACTTTTAAATGATGTCCTCCTGAAGTGACCTCAGCTCAGTTGATCATTAATGACGTCACGCACAGAATGGTGTTTACGGAAGCAAACATGGCAACAGCAACAGCTGGTGAAGTTACTGGTAGTCTCATTTATGGTCTAATGTTAAAAGCAGTGTGTGAGCAGGTGATGTTAAAAAGGAGGAAGAGGAGAAAGAAAATGAATACTTTAATGATGTCTTTATGCCGAGCATTAGCTGTGTGTTGTCTGTTCAGATTGCGGTCGCATTCAAAAAAATCCGATACGTATCCGATTCGGTACCACATTTGAAAGTGGCCTGAATCGGATTTGGAAATGTCAGATTCAATGCGACTTGTGCTGTTCACATTGTCAGAAACAAATCAGATATGGGTCACATTTGAGCGAACAAATCGGATTCAGGTCACTTTTAACTGCGGTGTGAATGTAGCCTAAGTTGCACTAATGAGGTAATTTCAAATGTTTTTGTACCTGATCAGCATCCACAAAAATATCTAATGCACAAAAGAAACCTAACCTTTTTGTCAAATCCAACCTTAATTATTTTTTCTGGTACTCTTGAAACTTGAAATCAGCATTCACTGAAAAAAAAGCGTAAAATTAGCTTTCCTCCTCACAATTCCCTCAGCTAGGTTCTGAAGTTCACAGTTACGTGTTCATGATTTTGACTATATGTTATTATTGCCTTACGTTGTTGCAGAGTGTTACTATTAGTTTTATCACATTTTCCAGAGACCAGGTTGGCCTCTAATCACCTCTGAAGCTGAGTGGCTACACGCACACTCACCTGTGCTCCAAATGCTTAATTTCCTGCACATCTGAGAGTGCTGGCTGGGGTGGGTCCGACAACAAAGACAGGAAAGAGCTCGAAAAACGGAGGGCTTTGATAGTTATGAGCTTATTGTGCTATTCAAACTCTCTTTTCGTGTGTGCATGAGTGTGTGTGAAGGGAAATGTGGGTGCCATGTGGGGTTGAAGGTGTGAGAGGAAGCCTAACAGGCCCTCCCATGTGTGCACCATTAGATCTACTCTTATTGGCATACACTGAAACCACTTTGATGACTGTTCAAGCACCTTCACAGTGTGCTCCAGGTGTTCAGTGTGACCATAAAAAAACTCTCAAAATTGAACACAGGCACTCTTGTTCATACTAATAGAAAATTGCAGTAATATTTCACAGTGCATTATGTCCATGAGGTTGAATCATATGAAACACTTCCCCAAATACTACAGATTCCCTGTGAAGATTTGTCAGGCATCCATGGTTTTATACAGCCACCGTGATGATGGCGTCCCAATAAAGATGGCAGGGGGCTGTGATTTTTACAAGACCCTTGATATGGCTTGTGGCTCCTCTTGTTCGCTCTTTCTTTTATTGTGTACATCTGTCTCACTGCTGAATATGCCAGCATTGTTCAACACTGGCTATTGCTAAATGTCTGCCACCCTGATGTGGTGGTTCTCTGAGGGTGATTATAACTGCAAATTGTAATTGTAACCACAAAGGCTGATTGGAGGTTCAAGAAGGCTTCAAATTATACCAGATAAGAGGCAAGAAAACAGAATGGAAATGTACACTGGGATTTTTTTTCTTGCCTGGGTGTGCAGGTCTGCCTGTGCGCAGTGGCATAAGGTTACAACAGAACCCCTTATGATGGGCCCTTGTGCATGCTGGTTAGTAGTTATGAAGCACACACATATGGTGCTTTTCCACTATACAGTTCTAACACTACCGCTCGGCTCGGCTTGACACGTTTTTTTTGCGTCTCCACTAGGGATAGTACCTGGTACCTGGTACTTTTTTAGTACCTGCTCTGGTGAGGTTCCGAGTGAGCCGAGCCGATACTAAATGTGATGGCAACAGACTGCCGGCCACTGATTGGTCAGAGAGTCTTCGCTGGAAGGGTCATGAGCCGTCCCACATAAGAATCAAACCCGCCATTTTTAAATACCGACAACAGTGTTACAGCCATACGGCTCAAATCTTGCTTTGTGTGTGACAGAAAGCCACATACAGCAGCAAGTACACCATCACCTCCATGTCCTCCATTGTTTATATGTTGTGTCACGTATAAAACAAAGTCATGGCAGTATCGCTGAGCCGTGCTATGACGACCCCGCCCACGTTGAGTAGGTACCTTTTTGTAATGGAAAAGGTTGTTCCTGGTACCAAACCGAGTCAAGTCAAGCCGAGTTGAGTACTGCTAGAACTGTATAGTGGAAAAGCGCCAATACACACACACACACACACACACACACACACACACACACATGCAGCATTGGGCGTTGGATTTTATAGTTGTTTGGAAGGAAAGTAGAGAGGTCAAAGAGAAAGCACCATGGGTAGCGCTCTGATGTGGTAATGTTAACAGCCTGTCAATCAAATCAACAAGTCAATTAATCAGCTAACTATAGTAATTATTGGGAAGGTAGGTAAAAAAAATACACATGAGCAGGCAAGCCTGTAACCTACTGTAAATATGTATCTAACATAAGGCTTTTTTTCTAACATTGATAGACTGCTTCTGTAGCCAGTTTAACCATTGCTCGTTGCTGGGAATGTAAAATTTCAAAGATGTAACAATCAAAACATGCAATCCTCTATTCTATTGCACACATGACGTCTCATGTTGTATCTCAGTTGTACAGTATTTCGAGTACAGTAATGAAGTAATTTGTTCAAGGTTGCTTTCCTAATCATGCAATAATTGGACCGTCAATCAAGACTCTCTATGTGTATGTGTATGTGTCTGAGTTCTGTCACAGGCTACTTTTGGGGACAAATTTCAGGGCCGACAATTGACCTATGGCTAAGCCACGCCCCCCTCCACTCACTCGGACAAACAATCAACATTCAGTGACAGGCGCTATGGCAGGTGTCACAGTAGGAGACATTTCGCAGGAGGCCATTGATGATTTTTAGAGACAGAAAGATCAGATATAATCTATAAGTCACATATTGTAATCATATATTAATTATTTTATTGTTGAGAAGGTCGATAAAAAGCTTAAGTTACAAGCCAAAATTCACAGGTCCCAGTGCAAACGTGATAAACCACATCTCATCGCCATCACCATCTCAGACAACATTGTTGACATCAAAGTGCCACTGAAGTTAAGGTTTTTGGCTCAGAATATGAGAACAATATAACAGCCTTTTTACCATCTTTACCAAGAGTGTCTCTCCGTTAGTATTTACATTGAATCATTCAGCATAACGTTTGCCAACCTTTGTTATCTCGGCTATTACAGATAAGTTAATGAAGCTAAGCTCCAGAAGTTAACGTTAGTTTAACTAGAGCCGTTTGGACAACAGCTAACAATGATGTACCATCACCAAAGTACAACAACTAGAACAAAATAGGCCAATGAACTCCCAGCAAACAAAGTGACATGATGAACAACGCAGCTAGGAGCTAATGTTAGGCTAACTTTAGAGATGTTAAAGATAACTTTATATTTCTTTCCAGCAAAGTGACAATATGCTGCCTCAAATACGATGTTAATTTACCTTAGAACAGATGTAGACATCCTTGTTATCCCTACCGCACAACTTTATCCAAAGAAGACACATACTCAGTTGAGATGTGGCTTAATAAAGGGTAAAAAAAAAACACCCCGTCTCCCAGCCTCTCAGGATACCTTGTGTCAGAGTTACTGCATAGGTCAATTGGGGACTGCTAATCCAATTAGGGACAAAAGTCATGTCCCCCATTGGGAAAAAGCGGATTTTTGGGTCAGTGGTTCCAGTTTTGGTTAGGGTAAGTCACTGGGAAATTAATGTAATGTCCCCAAAAGTTACCATGGCCTGATTTGTGTGTGTGTGTGTGTGTGTGTGTGTGTGTGTGTGTGTGTGTGTGTGTGCATAATTTACCTAACTTAGCCCAGTAAGTCTAATATAATGTATGTATAACGATGGAGAAGGCATAAATAGCAAATTGCACTGTATTTAATTTAACATAGGTTGTTGTTTGAACACAGGCGTAATGTAGCAATCTGAATCATTTGCAAGGGTCTGTTCTCCACCCCAACACACTGTTAGAGGGCCCACTCCCCCCATGGGCTCCCCACCCCACAGGCATCAACACAACTGGACCCCCACACTGTCTTTACGCCCCTGTGTGTCTACATTTTGTGTGTGCGTGTGGATGTTAATGTGTGGCAGTTTTATTTGGGTACAGTTTCTCATTTCTGCTGCATATCTGACTGTCATGTGTGAGAGAGTCTAATTTGGAGCTGATTCTTCACAGCAAATATAACCCCCCTGAGGACACTGTGATTACTCCCAGGCTAAAGAGAAGAAGATTCAGTTGCTTCAGCAATTTTAACTTACAGGTGGTTTTCATTTTAGTGACAGTATCATCTTCAAATTCTTGTCCTCTTCAGCTGTCTGGCCTCTAAACACACAGACCCACCCTCTCTTCCTACGTTACCTAACTCCTGTGTCCCTGCCTACCCTCTCCAAACACTTCTTTTTCTCAGCTTCTCTGAAGCAGAAGAAGTCATGAGTAATTTCAAATTTTAAAAAAGAGCAAAACAACATCAACAAATCATGATGATATCCATTTATAAATGTTTTTATATTACTGTAAACAGACAGTAATATGGCGATGCATGTGTAGCTGATACCAGTCTCCAGCCTCCTTGGTCAGAATTCACTAAACCTCCTGAACTGTCTTGAGATGCAGGTCAAGAAAGGAACTCAACTTCTACAACACAAACAGAGAAATTGTTTCTTCAGCAGCTGGAAAGACTTTAAAGAATGCTCAGTAAAACCTCCATGTTTATGCAACGTGTTTACCTTCCTCAGTAAAGCAAACACCAAAACTGTCAACCAGAAGAAATAAAGATGCTCTTGCAAAAGGAAGCAGTTTATGGAAAATGTGGCTAATTTTAAGAAACACTTACAGTGAATGGCCACTGCTGTGGAAAAGAAGCTGCAAATCATCTCAACTATTGGCCCCATTTTGTTCTCAAAAATGACTAAAAACGAGAGAGAGAGAGAATTATGTCAATCATGAAATATTAACGTTTAAAAGCGTTTGAAGTGTTACCTTTGAGGTGGCTTTTTCAAGTGATTTGGTCTGACATACTGGAATGACATCTAAAAAGGGAAGTGTCACGTTTCAACATCCCAGTCCCAGAACTGTCAGAGCACACACAGACAAATCCTCCAGAGAATAAATATATGTTCATCTTGCTCAGACTCAGCCTATTGTTTGAACACAGTGAAGTCTATGTTACTGTAAAAGCATTCTTCGAGGACAAAAAAAGGCTCATCCTGATCCAGATACCATATGGAAATAGTCTGATGTTTTTATTAACAATGATTCCTATACATATCTTCACATATATTTACAACACAATTAAATACATATGATCAGAGAAAGCACAAGGTTTTGGTTTTCTGTTCTCTATAGAAAATATAATATCTATAATATATTGGACTAAATATGACAATATTAGAGAAACCAACAGGCTTGTGAAAGTAGTCAAGGTTTCCTTGTTTCAGGCTATGGCTATGCTTTGGTTTTCATTCATTTGACTTCATTTTTCATTATTGACACAAATATTATCAATGCAGAGAGAAGTATTGAGGCAATCTTTGACTGCATTAACTGTAATGACACAGTTTTTTCTAATTTGTGTCACTGATACAAAGTTCCAATTTTGCATTGAACTATAATGTGTAACGCCTGACACAGAGACATTTGTGAATTGTAACTTTTGTGTTGCCGGGTGTTTCCAACAAACACATCAGGATCAAAGCGACACACTTCACGGCTCCAGCTGTGTTTTCCTTCTCTTAACACAAACCCCATCCTGAGAGTGACATCAACAGGACATCCTATACCAACACTGCTGACCTAAGGAGACTTTAGCCACCTGAACATTTTCATATGTTTGTGGGGAATGTGGCCTGCTTTCAATTAAACTGCATACAAGACAGTGTTAGCTTTTTAAAGAGCTCTATGCACAGGCTGTAATTTACAAAATCTGTGTTTGGGATGTGTGCTTGGGGCAGTGCATGAGCTGCAGTGCAATGCATGAGCTGGTTGGCCATTTGGCACAGGCTTTTTTCTTACCAGTAGCAGACCTCATCAAAGCTCAACAACTGTTTAAAACTCATGCTATTTCAAAAGGTAATGTCCACTCATGAAAGCTCATTTATAAAAATGAAAATTTAAGGTAAAGACTGTAAAATACAATACAAAAATTGTAATTTAACAGGAAATGCGCTGTATTAAATGGTAAATGAACTGTACTTATATAGCACTATTCTAGTCTTTACGACCACTCAAAGTGCTTTACATTACATGTCGTTCTTACCAACCTGCTCATCAGGAGGAAGTTAACCATTCATTCTCATTCATACACCGTTGGCGCAGCAACGGGAGCAATTTGGGGTTAAGTGTCTTGCCTCCTGAGCCACAGCCGTCTGTGAATTTACAGATATTTGCAGTAATTTAAAGTTTTACCCTTAAAATTACAGACAATTGACCATAATATAAGATTACATTAAAAGACATACTATTAGTCTTTTAATGGCAATTATTGCATTTGTACAGATTCAAATGTAATTTCATATTAAATTCTCATATCTTACAGAATTTATATGATAATGAGGAGATGCATGTAAAATTACAGCAATTTATACTAATATCCCTTACAAAAGCAAAGAAAATAATACTACAACACTGGAAAGACAGAACAAAAATCTCAATCATACAATGGCTCGAATCACTAACAAACCATTCAAAGATGCAACAACTGACCTTCACAATAAAAGACAGTATAATGAAACCTGGCTTCCATTTATCAACTTCATAAAGGAGAGCTGAATCCTCCTCTCCCACAACTAATACTACAGAAAGGACACACAATTGACATAATGACTGAAGGACAGACATGCACACACGCACACACTCCTTCACACTCTCTCTCTCTCGTTTTTTGTGTGTTTGTATTTGTTGTTCACTATTATGTACTGTTTTGTATATTGTCTCATTTGATTGTTTGTTTGTTGGTTTTTCCTGACCTGCATTCTCTTCTCACACTTTGTATAGCTAGTTTTTTCTGCACAATAAAAAAATAAATAAAAATAAATAAATAAATAAAATTACAGTAATTATTAATTAATCAAATGAATAAAGCTAAGTTGAGCAATTCACTAATGTATTCATATAATTAAACTAGGTCTACTTAACAGCGCTGTAAATTATTGCACGGTCTTCTGTCAGTCTGTATATTATTTTACTCTTTAACTTAAAGTGATGGTTCGGTGTAATTTCGACCTATAGTCATATGCACCATTACGTCTATCTAAACACCACCTCAGCCTTTTTTTTAAGTTGGTCGTAAATTGGTGGAGTTAGAGCTATCAGCCAAATGGCTTAGTACAGGCGCTAATGGAACCAACAGTGTATCTGGTAAATGACCCCACTAATAATGCCTGGATTGTTATCAAACTTCTACAGTAGTACAAATAAGGTCTTTACTCATAAATCCATGCATTGGAAAGTTTGTAAGTACACCAGGAGTTTATTAAAATAAACACCTACCTGATGGCTTTTACTCTGCTGCTACTGCTAAAGCCTCATTTTGAACATTTTGACCATCATCTGTTAGCTAGCTTTGGTCAGTGCTAAGGCTCTCCCGTCCTGCTGTTTATGTCACAGTGTCACCAGCATCTAAATGAATGTATTAATTACATTTAATTATGTTTTTCCTTGTTTTGAATATAGTAAAAACCTGTATTTTAATATGGAGTCACTATAGATATAATAGGAAATTCCATAACAGAACTGCATAATAGGCCTACCCTCAATTTACAGCAATTATTTAGATTAAGCTATTGTTCTTGTTTTTGACATACAATGTTTAATTTCCATTGTATAATGAAACCCCTTTTTAACTTTGCATTCCTCTAATATGACTAATACTGTAAATGTGTAGACATTCAGTTTTGTTGAAAATGCACATTCCGTATTTATAAATTATGTTTATTTATTTTTGTTTTGTGTTATTGATTGACACAGTTTTTAGAATTAAAGTAAAAAAGAGTATCTTCCTAAAAATTTGTTGAATATTTGCTAAAGACACTGAATTTCTGCAGCGAATTTAGCATAATTAGTTGAGGCTCGTTGAGGCCAGTGAGAGGTCACCCCAGCATGGTCAGTAAGTGAAACAAAATATTTCAGCAGTGCTGTCGATGACATATTGTCCATAAATCTCAGCAAACAATAGCATAGTGGTTCCTCTGTAGCTCTGGCTTTGAGAACAGAAGGTACTTTTTGTTGTTTTTTGTGCAGATTGGGAATGCTGATTTTGGGAAAGTGTAACCATTGTGCAGTGGAGGGAATGGAAAAACCACTGGCATAAAATGCTTTTCTTTTCTATCACGGCTAAGCTGACCTTCCCTTCCTTTAAGCACAGTTTGGCACGATCAAGAGATATAATGATTAAAAGCACTGGTCAGTGTTCACATGGAATGTGATAGAGGGGAAGTCTTTTTTTCCTGAGTCTTTCTTTTCTAAAATATTCTGTATGCATTTTAAAACCAATCCCTGCCTCCTGTTTTACCACAGCAACACTAACCAGCAGATATAAGTAGAACAGGGTGATGAAGGGATAATCAATAAGGTCAAATGAAGGTTAACCACTCCTCTCTGCATCACTGCTAAACATCACAGTCTGCAGCATGCAAGCTGTATCACAAAAACTGCATCTGGTACTGGTAAGATGACGGAGTCCACCGCCAGATAATTTGGGTCACATAAGTTCACATTTTAAAGTGGCAACACATGCAAAGTCTAAAACTGACAAGTAGCCAGCTTCTTTTCAGGCAAAATATTTCACTGTAATTGGTGCAAAACTCCCCAAAAATTATTTTTCACATAAAGTCCAAAAAAGGTTAGATCTCATGAATTTAACAGGATTTTTTTTTTTTTTTTTTTATTTAAAGTTTGGTTTATGACTAAGGTCTCTTGGCTTCATCCAGCAAGGTCATTTACATTTTATCAGTGAGAGCGGTGGAAGAAAAGGATGAAATTGTCCTCCTTAAGCATCTGGTTTCACCCCCTGGTGTAGCAGTTAGCATGTTCCATCTGAAATCCAGGAAACATCTTGGCAGAGTTTGGACATTTCCAGGTGCAGGGAAGTCAAAAGCACCCGTAACTCATATTTTTTCTTATGTAGGGAAAGAAAAGAAATATATTATCTTCAAATACAACATTAAAGGCAACGAGAACAAGTGTAAATGTGTTTGCATGTGAACTTACATGCTTATATACTTATAAGTGTGTCAGGCTGCATGTGTGTTTGTGTTTTGCGTGTGTGTCGAGAGAGTGTTAGTGGTTACTCAGGGTATTCTTGAAATTGTTGTCTGACCATACTGGAGTTGGAAGACTGACATAGATCGGTATTTGACCAGTGGTTTCCTCTCAGTGAAATGCCAACTGTCATCTGTTTAGCTTGGAATCCTCTGCACACTATATATACATCAAGCTGGAGCACTATCACAGCCTGAATGAACTGGCAACTGAGGACATTTCAGAGGAAGAAATGGCCAACATTAGGCTATGGCAAAGTGTTATTGCTGCAAAAAAAGATGAACAATGTTTCAGGATATTCCAGGTTATTTTTAGTCTAACATTACATCTGCAGTGTCAGAAGCGTAATTGCAACTGGGTGGGTGGATATGTGCTTAAAAATCAAGCACTACCAAACTAATTCTAAATACGATTTTTTTAAAAGGCTTTTGTAATTTATCTGGTGGAACCACAACTATTCATGTTTTTCTGTCATCCTTCCAACAGTGATGGATTGGCAAAACTAGAACTTCACCCTATTAAAGGACTCACAATTAGAAAGAGGTGTGGATATCATTGGTTTGAAGGGTGGCACTTTTTGTTTATCTTTACCTTGCACAGCAGCTGTGGCCTTCCTAATCATGATGAGATTTACTTCCAAGCAGACCATTTCCCTGTTTGTTTTCTATCTCTGAAAAATGCAATTTTGGATTTTTGACAATCATTGTTTAATACAAATATTCAAAATTCTGCCATTGGCCATGTCTCACATTATACATATTAGATTAACAACATGATGAACATTTGCTTTTCTGGGCAAACTGTAGTTTATCTACAGACTTTTTTCAGCCTGGTCAATTATTACTTTAAAAAATACTACTTTAACCTCTTAACGCACGCTGTTCCGTCTACGGGACGGATGTTAGGAGGTAGCCACAAGTTCTTCTGAATATTTTAAACACCAATCCTTAAACATATATATTCATGCCGTACATCGTTGGAAAGCTTAGATTGTCCTGATTCATTCAAGACCACTCACGACTTATATGGTTGCTCACAGCCGTAATAGTATTAGCGATTAGCTCGGCTAGCCCCTGAGCTAAGTAAGAAAAGCTATAATGCCTACATACCTTCAAAGTCTTCCCTTTATCCACAACGATCATCTTATGACTCAGGACTTTCTGTACAGCTCGCCAAGTATCCATTCTTGTGAAATATGAAATCCGTTTCCATAAATCCGAAATACTTTCCTCAATATGTCCATGTATTTAGTCCAACACGTAACGTAATAACACAAATAACAAACCATATACGGTCCATATTACGTCATTTCCTGACCTGCACGTCCATCTCAGACTACACGTGACTAGATGTTTACGACCGTGAGCCTCTTCTGCTTCTGACGACACCACACACAAGCCAATCGGTGTTTAGGATTAGGCAGTACATGTCTCCAAAACCAATGAGGACATGTGACCGACAACAATGACGACATGGCTTTGGTTGACTGCTGTTCTAGCCCTGTGCGTAAAAGAGTTGAACCATATATCATTACGCACTCGGCATTTTGGTACACGGTTGGTTCTTCTTCGACTTGACATATGACTTATACCAAAATAAACAGATAGATAGATATGGCCAAACAAAAATATATGGTTATATGTAATAATAATAATAATAATAATAATATGGCGTCAGCTTTCATTAGAGACCAAGATTTTGATTGTAGGCAAAGGGGATGTGAAGTTATAGGTGTTTGATTGCGGTTATACAGCTTTGGTAACCAAGTGTCCATTTGGAGTCTCCAAAAAGGACCTGAGGAAAACGCATGGACATACCTGTTGAAAAATAATTCAGAAAAATTCATCTTTTGGTCTTTTGACTCCAAATTTGGACTGCATGAAGCCAAGACCTGTGGCTGTGGCCTCATTGTGTCTATATCCTGCTGAGAGGTCCCTGAATGTCTGTACACATGTCATTGTAAAGGCAAACCTATGGGCGAGTAAACAACCCCATCATTGTAACCTCTGCCACTCTTTGTCAGTAAGTCACAGAATCACACAGACACTTTTACAAGAATCCTGAGAGTGTTTCCTTTCCAATGATACCAGACACATCTCTGAGTCTCAAACTATGTGGGATCTGTGCTGCTCACAACTTGGGCATGTCGTTTAGGCTAACAGCATAAAAAACAGGGGCGTGTGTTAAGTGGTTAAAAAAAAAAGCATCATCTTTGTCCACGAGTGTCTGACATGATCTGATGAACATTCATGTGGGATATGAGAACTCAAGCCAATTCTGATAATGGTGTGTGAAAGGTTATGAGAGGTTAGCTGCTGATTATGCTACAGCAAGTAAAATAACTTTGCAGTAGATTTTGATTAGGCAACTCGAACAACTTTATTTAAGGTTAGGGTTGAGGTTACAGCTTTGTTTAAGCAAGTAAAACCATCAAAATAATTTGAAATTATTAGAAATTTGAGATTCTTGGCTTTTGGTTAGGGTTAAATTGTGGGGAAGACCTGGCAAATGTACTATATACTGTATATTCATACACATTGCCAATAATAATAACTTAGCTTACATTGTTAGACCAAAAAAAACAACCTTTTTTTAATGTGTAAAGTTAAGGCATTTTAAATAATCATTTACAGATTCATACACATTTTTACAGACATTTCCACAAAATGCAGCTTTAACTGAAGGATAAAAGTCTGAATACCCAGTCATGTACATGTAAACTTGTCTCCTCATGTACATGCATGTGTCCATAAACATGTGTGATGCATATATATGTGTTTATGATACTGCTGACATCACTCACATGGTTGACACGGGACAGATGTTAGCTGTGTTCCAGTAGACACAAATAAGTCTTAACAGCTGGAAGAAGAGACCTCTGAAAAGACGATAAGGGCAAAATTTCCCCCTGGGATACTATCTGTGTCCTTTACTTTCCCTGCTGTTAGGAAAGCCTCTGCTACAAGGCTTTACACACTCCAGGAGGGTTCTGTCAGAGTCCTTCCCTACTAGAGATGACAGTTAGAACAAAGAAAGGCTCAAGGACATGGTCTCAGTCAGGCTGTAAGTTTTCCCTCCAAAAAAATATCTTTGGAAAGGAAGCCGGGAGAGAGAGGGAGTGACCTCCTTGGACAATAAATTCACCATTATACCCCTGTATCCCTTTCATCCACACCCATCTACTATCCTCTACTACTGTACCAAATATGGAGACTTCCTTTCTCATGTTTAGGTTCATGGCAGTAGGCTGATAGACAAAATACAGTCCGTCTCAAATAACTGCTTTCATTAAAGCATGGTCCAGATGTATCATTTGACTCCAATGTTGAACATCGAGGGATTCGCTAATTCAGACAAATGAAAGCAAAACAATAATATTTAAAGGGTCAGTGACAGAGGGGCTTTCTTGCCAGAGATTGTTGGTTGTGGAACGTTTGACACAAAACTGAGGTCGATGGCGGTTACAACAAACAGTCCAGCTAGCATTTCTCTTAACACTTGGGACAGATGCAGAAGACTGCAGAATATATTACCCTTAATTTAAGCTGCTGTGAAGACAAAAAGACAAAAGGTTAAGGGGTGCTCCCATGACTTAAGGGTTAATGTTCTGACTTTTATTACATTTATTTACATTGTCTGATAAAGGCATAAAAATGCCCCCCAAAAAAGGAAAAAGAAAAAAAAAACATTTGAATACAGCACAGTACCAATGTGATAATTAAAGCCCTTTGTGTTTTTATTCATTTATAATATGTTTTCAGAGACTAAATATATCTGTCATGTCATAATAAGCTGGTTTGTTGAATTTCTGAAAATCTGGAAGATAACAGTCTCATACATCCTGTGCTGCTTACACTGATTTCGAACCTTTTTGCTAACAATTTCCACTCCATGGCCATAATCAGAAACCTGACACTTGTGAGGGCTGCAGAAACCATGCTAATGCAAACTGAAATGAAAAAGGCTAATAATAGAACAGTAAAAACCAGATGTAGCAAACTGCAGGATGTAAAAAAATGATCTCACTGCAAAGAACAGAGGCATGGGTTGGGTCACAGAAAATCTGATAAATACAGATGTGACTGAGCGCACTCACATCACTCCACAGTGTGCTGACTTACTGTTTGCCACTGTGGCTAAACAGAAGGTTTGCTGGCTCTGTGGTTGCTGTAATGGTAGAGTAAAACCAAAGAGCTTCTGATTTGACCAAAGATACCTTTCTGGGTCACTTTGTGTGCTTGTGTCTGTGTGTGTTTAAGAGCACGCCCCAACCAAATGCAATTAGTGTGAACCAATTTAAGACACATGGCACTCTTAATTTACCCAAAGAGACAATAAAACCTTCAAAAGGAAAATGAGACCAGAGAAAAGAGATTGGAGACGAAAAGACAGATGACTCTGGGCTGGGCATTATGAAGATGATGAAGATTGCAATGACAAGAATAATGATGAAAATAAATGTGTCAGACGGATCAGTAATAACCAATGTAGTCCTTTACTGTTAATCAAGCCCTGTCCATTCTTCTCTAGTTTTCAGATCCTGACGCCTCCTCCAATCCGGGCAGGCTGATTAGTCTGATGCACTAAAGCAGAACCAGTCAAAGGGAGAGCAGTGTATTGATTGTCACAGTGACCTTTCCTTTGCCGCTGTTCCAGAGAGATTGGGGGGATTGCTGTTCTTTAAGGCCCTGACTCACAAGTAGACGACGTGGCTAAAGACAGGAACACTCTGCAAGGACAACATTCATTGTTGTTACACACCAAATTGCAATCATTGTGGTCTCAGTGGGGTGGCACCAACCTTCAGCTCAGCCCTCCTAAGTAGGGGTGGGATGATAATCAATATAACTCACCATTTTCATAGAAAAGGTTGCCTATGATCATGAGAGGGAGTTCCTCTTATTGCGATGAATCAAGCTTTAAAAATAGATGCATAGTCATGTTATTTCAATATAGTATCTAAAATTACAGAGAGAGAAGTGTGTAATCATTTTGGCTATGGTAATAGTTTGATGAGGTTTTTTTTATATCACAACTAAGATCTACCAGTAGCACTTTAGTGTGGTCGTATTTATCCCTGGCAATCAAATGGGCAACACAATAACCTTATCAATGACCAACTGCTGGGTTTGATAGTACTTCATCAAATCGTAATATTGTACTAATCCATTTATTAAATCTGAATTCTTTCAAATCTCTTATCAAATCCATTGAGGTGTAGTTTTAGCTATTTAAAACAACTGAAGCAGTAAATAATTATGTTTAAGTGCTAGAAATCATTCAAGGAACATTCAAAGAACCAAAAGATAGGTAACAGATTAGATATTTAACATTTGTATTTGACTAAATTACTTTTTGAACGCTTTGTACATTTTGTAATAGTAAAAAAAGAGAAAACTAGAATTGAAGATAAGATATTCATTTCAGGGTGAGCTGAACTTAAAGAATCCAAAATTTATTTTACAAGTCTAACTTCTATTTTTGTCTTTGTGCATGTGAGTGCAAGTACTACTGCACCATTGTGAAAGTGGTGCTGTGTTGCTGTGTAGTGTGACCGCATTTCAGAAGACAATGAAGCAGTTGAATGAAGATACAGGAAACTAGACGAGGCTGTGTCTGTGTGGCATTAGTGTGTGAGGAAGGAGTAGGAGACACATGCAGTAGATACACAGTGTGGGGGATGAAACCACTTCTAGGGTCTGGAGCATGGTTTTGGTACAACAGTTGGGGATAGCAAAGGACAAGAAGGGCAGAGGGGTCTGTGGTTGAGGCGTGTGCCAATAATGGCAGTTGCAGATCTAAATTTGAAACAGATCTTAAAGAGTTGGTCAATTCTTTCAAGTGAAGTGGTGGAGAGAAAAGAAGGAGGATGTGGAGGAAGGAGGTAGTAGGATCAGCAGGGGAATACAGGGAATAGACATTATTGGCAGTTAAGACATCGTTGGAAGGAGTGGGTAACCACATGAGAGCATGGGATCCAGATGGGGCAGAAACAGGTATGGAAATGTTTAATGAACAGATAAATAAAAAAGAGGGATATCCATGCAATAGGAATTGGGGGAAAGTTGAAAACCCGAAAAGTCATATGAAGATTGTTCTACAGCAACATCTGACAAGTGATTATAATCAAAACAACACAGCAGGAAATGACAGTAATTACAGGTCAGGGGCAGAGCTCCTTGACTTCTGACAAACATCCAGCTATACACACAACCTACAACATACACACAGATAGCACTGGATGAGCAGAGCATCAGAAAAATTTCACTTAACCAACACATAAACATATCATTCACAGTGCATGGCAGGCCTGCCAGCAGGAGAAAACCAACACAGCATGGTGACCTTTGCAGTAGTAAAAAAACAAGAAATGAAAAGATGAATGTTCTTCCAGCAAGTGGTTTAGATGACAATAGTGGAACAGACGTATCCTGGCTTCTACTGCCAGTAGTGGGATCAAACAGAGGATGTGCACACAAACACATAGAAAAAAAGACCAGTGCACAATAGTACAGTCTATCCTTATTCAGAGCACAGAGAAGTTGGCATGATCATCAAGTTCATAACCTGCCTGTGAAAGTGCACGGAGTGTGGCAATGATGCTGTCAAACTGCTGTCAAGGTAGACTGTTGAAAGTTTAAATGCAACTGAAGTGGAGCAATCTGCTTAGACAAAGCATCTTTTGTGGTCAGCAAACAAAGAGTTTAGAGTTACAATGATTAATTGATTAATGGATTAGTCAATTGAATGAAAAATTTAAGCAAAATTGGCAAACATTCAGCTTCTCAAACATAAAGATTCTTGCTTCTTTTGCTGCACATTATATTAAACTGAATATATTTGGGTACTCAACTGTTGGTTGGATAAAACAAAACATCTAAAGTCACATCCGACTCTGAAAAATTATAACTATCATTTTTAACATTTTATGTACAAAATGATTCAATGAGAAAATAATTTGCAGATTGTTCATTAATGTAAATAATAGTTCATTTAAAGCCCAAAAAGAGTTACAAGGAAATTATCTGCTCGCATATAAAGATCAAAGCACATTCACAGTAACTGTCACTCAGATAGTAATTTCCTGTACAATTGCATCTTTTTACTGCATGAAAACTGATAAAAGAATATAAATATATTGTGGATACTGATGCAATCAAGTCATCCTCAGATTATCAAGTCACTCCAGACTGGGAAGCCCCTCTATTTTCCTCTTAGTTGCAGTCACACAAACCACTTCAACTGGGTTTTCATATTATAGTGAATTATCTCCTCCCATGGAGCAGAAGGTTGAGATAAAGAGAGGTCTGTTAGCAACTCACTGGATCAACATCAGAGATGGTTCTATTGGTGATGTGATGTGGTGTGGTGCAGATGATCATACTGCTGAATCAGCTACTTTTGAAACCAGAAACCAAAGACCCTCGATCTTCTGCCTCCATGCTCAACCATAGTCTCTCCAACTTCCCTTTAATCCTCAACGACCCTATACATGCCAGACACACACAAGCCACCACTACGACCATCTCCCCCTCAGCTCCTTACCCTTGGGAAAACCATCTCATCGCTTGCAAATTATCGTCACAGCTTACCACACCTCCATCTCTAATTTAACCAGAAACCTCACATTTGGTGCCAAGTGAGTCCTGCCACAGGATGGGCCCTCGTGTAACCTCCAGTGCTGAGCTTAATTCAAACTCAGTGTCAACATTACCTTACAATCAAGCTGCAGTCACGGTTCTCAAGACTTGAGGATGGAAATCAAATAACTGCACATTATGATCATTTGGGTTTCCGTGCCTGAAGCCAATTCAAACTGACGTGCCATTTGTAAATACAAAAAAAAGGGGTGGTGGGGTAAGGAAACTCAGACACTTTCACTTAGCACATTTCTACTTTAACGCTTCAAAAAAAAGATGTATTTTTCTCAAGAACAATAAAGTCTTCTACATGGTTTCACACTGAACCAGCTTGGTCCTCATCTTAAACAAGCATATCCAAGTTGTGTTTGTCTTGCCTTTTTACACTTTCCACAGCTTGGGTCTTACGTAGGCTTCCCCTCCTCCTGTGTAAAAGTCACAATCACAGTTTACTTCATCTGATAGAATCAATGTGTAGACAAGGCAACCCAACAACAAACATACCCAAATTGAACCATGCCCTGTGATGCATCATGTGTAGGTCTAATCTGATTTTATGTGTGCAGATTCACGTGAGGTTATTATATTACATCTCCCGCCATCTCATTCATCTTTTTGTGGTGGCAGACATTTGGTTTCACGCTTCTCTGTGACTACACTAACCCAATGGTTCAGTAACTAAGCAGCCGCACAATCTGATGGGATCCTTGCCAGCATTTCTGATATCCATTCATCATCCATAAGACACACACTCAAATCCCATTTTTCTCTCAGAGATGGAGCGAGTCTTAAGAAAATAGGTTCACATGCATGTGTGTACGCACAACGACTTTTATGTTGAGGACAAAGACAGGAGGTGGGAACTTTGGAAAATTCAGTACAGGAAAATAAAAAAACTTGGAGGTTTGACATGAATGAGTAACAGGGTCGAGTTGAAAACTAAAGAAAAGGGAGCAGAATTAGTGAGAACGAGGCCAGACTCTTTTCAGATTCACTTTAATAAACAAGAATTTGTCACACAATTTCTGGTAGAAAGATAAGGTATTCACTGCTCTCACAGTTATTATTTTGCTCAAATATCACACTTTTTGTGACAAACACAACAACACAATCACAACATAATAAAGCTTATTATGATTTAATTTAGAGATGTCTGTAGTCCCTTTGCTAGGTGGTGAGTAAACAGAATCTACAGAGCAGACTAGTAGAGCTTCTCTATGTTGACAATCTACAGTGTGAACAGGAATGTTTTACAGCTATGGAGAAACATGTTTCAATTTTTAAAAACGTCATAACATGTAATACAACATAAAGAATAAAACAAGATATATATTCACATCTTATCATTATTACCATGTCCTTAACTAGTGATAAACGGTATACTGTGAGTCTTAGTTAGGTGTGTAGCATGTACCCTGTAAGCCTGGACCAAGAGGGACACCTAGTGGTCAAGAATGGAGATAGATTTACTTTAACAGATGAGATCCTAAACTGTAAGAAATATTTAATCAGTAAATATATTCTCTCCCATGGACACATTAAAATATGTTATCCCTAAACACTCAAAACTGACAACCTGAGGGGAAAAAAGCAAAAATTGTTGCCAAATGGTTTATAGTTACATATCATCAAGGGGAACGTAGGATTGTCTCTATTGTAGAAGATGACTCTGAGATAAAAACATATTTGCATATTCTGGAAATATAGATAGCTTCTAGATTTTTCAATGAGGGAGAAGAAATAAATGTGATTTAGGAATTTCTGATGAGGAAATAGTTTTTTTCCCCTTAATAAGAAATAAAATTATTATTCAAAGCAGAGTATTTTCATATGTCTTAAAACATGTCTAGTGGGTTCAAACATTAAATGAATATCATTATTCTTATTAATATTCTTTTAAATAAGTAACTGATACTCGAAATATTTATTGTTTGCTTTTTGTAGCTGTCCCGGTGATAATTATTGTTTAGGTAAATAAAGACCTATGATAGTTTTATGTTTAAGCATTATGTGGGTATAAGTAAATGAAATTAATCTAAATAAAATAAATTTGATGTTGGTGACATTTATTCTTAGAAACAAGTGATACTTGCGCTACTTGTAAAAACATAAACCTATATGGCACTGAAAGGAGGAACATGTGAGAAAAGCAAAAAAGTATAAACTATATAAACTGATTGTTGAAAGTAATTGCAAATATTTTTCAACCTGCTGATATGTTTCATGGTAAAACTGTATGAAATGGACATTAAATGCTTGTGAATATGTTAATAATGTCACAGTCAGGCAGTTTTGAATACTCACACACCACTCTTTTGAAGATTTGTTAGATTGCACTGTTTTTAGCCCTATTTATGCTACATTCCTGACATGTCCTTATAAAACAAACTTCACTCATCCAGAACTTGTCTACTATTCCTCGATGTTTTATTATTATTATTATTATTTACAATATTCCCATTAAATTATGCACACATCATCAACAGCAATAAAGAGATGTATCTGTAACCTGTGTTCTGAACTTTGTCAGCCTGAAAAAAGGATTGAGGTACTTTTTTTGTTGAAAAAAGACTAAAGAGAAAATGAATAAAGTGCTGGTGAGGGTTTGGCAATGCATGTGGCTCATCTAAGAAGAGAGCTGTTGTCATTTTCATCTTCAACAGGATCCTGCTCAGCTGGTTCTTTGTCCTCTTTGGCAACATCCACTCCAATCAGACTCACCACACTAAAACATTGGAAAAAAAGATGTAAGAGATGCATAAAGAACTAAACAGGGAACTCACAAGAGTTTCACCACAGCTTCCTCATACACATCTTCACTAGGTTGCAGCAAACACGTACTGAGCACATAAAATGTACAAAGTACTCATAGAGTTTTTTTAAGCGGGATAGTCATCTTTAAAATGGCTGCAACATACATGTTCCAAAATTAACCCATTTCCACAAGTAGACTGTCTTGACAACACATGACTCACTCAAACCCACTGAGTATGCTAGACTGTGATTACTGAACCAGTTGCTTTGTTATTCAGTATCTATGAACTGTGTAACAGAAGACACAGTGCATGTGACTGAAGAGGATTCACTCAAGGAGTTTTATGTTTCAGGCTGCACCTCCCAGACTGACTCAGCATTACTAACTTGTCAAGTCAGTGAAATAAAGCAAATATAAGAACACAGTGTAACACAGACAGGTATCTTTTTATAGCCTTTTCTCCATTTGTATATCACAGAGTTTTGATGCCATTGTGCATTAGTCAAAATATACTGGAAAAAACACAATATACATGTCAGAGTTTTGTCTTACTATGTGTATTGGTATAGTTGGGGGGCGCTGAATGTGATGAATATAAAATGAGGAACTGAGTACTCTTGTTTTCTAATCGCATAAATAAATCAAAAAAGCATTTCTCCTTTCCAGTTTAAGAAAGCAGATGTTCTGCAGCTGAAACAAATCCATAAATAAGCACTGCCTAAGCAGTTCTGTTTTTATTATAGACTGATCACATCATTTTGGGGTAGAATAAGCTGTATACTTCTAAACACCATATTGATGTGATATTCTCCATGCTATATACAGAAATTGAACCTGGGGGGAAAAAGTCTCTTTACAAGTAAGTTTGGTGTCAACCTGTGATGACAAACAGCAGGTCACATTAACTTGATACTGATTTGGTACTTCTCTGTTTTGGAAATAGACATCACAGTTCGTTGGCTCAGTGCCTTTCAGCATGATTATTTCTTGAATGTTGGATGAGTGCACCACCAATCAGGATTATGAAAAATGGCTCCTGCTTGCAACATTTTATGACATAACTTGGACAAAAACAATCGGCATGCTGTGATGGATGACCTATCCCAAGCAAGTTTCAAGCTGCCACAAGTTGATTTTTATGATACATTGGAATCAATGCAAACCAAGAAACTGGGCAACAATTATGTAAACTACAGAAAAAAAAAACAGAAAAGCACTGGTATGGTCCTATTGTGTTGTATCATCCACATAATAGTAAGTTCAACATGAACTTGAACTTACCCCAAGAGAGACAAAGGGATTGCACAGAGTCCTGCAGACAACAGGAAGATGAAGCCTGGGAACCATGATACTGTAGAGAAATATACACTGTTGAAGGTGGCAGCTGATACGTTGCTAGTTAGACTTTCCAGGAAGGAAAGACAAGCAAACAGGGCACCTGCAAAACACACACCCAAGAAGAGAAGAAAATGACTTTTAAGAAACAATCTGGGCTATATGTATACTGTTTTATTCCAAGATTCCTCTTTGCTCAAATAAACAGAAACTTGGAGTGTTCTGTTGTGCGTCATGAAGTTGCTGGAATAAGCAGTTCTTCAATGGACTCTGACTCTGAAAACACAGAGACACAGTTCTATGGCTCCCAAAGTGCTAAACCCCCTCACCTTGTTCAGACTTTGAGATGATCTTTGACATCATGGAGCGCAGAACAGGAAAAGGCATGATAGACAAGAGCATTGGCACTCTTACTGCAATGAACAAATAAAAGAACACGCACAGTAATTAAAATAAAACAGCAGTTATGGTATATCACAATAACATTATCTTATCAGTTTACTGTGCAATTATCTCACAAGACAACCATATAAAGGTGGTAGAAAAGGTAGGTTCTGTCAAAGAGTAACTCCTTCAATTACTCTTATTAAACAAGGCTGTGCTACTCTGAAAACAAGCATATATGAAACCAAGCACAGATTTTAATTCAGTTTAAACACATACTTGACCTTGTAAACCATTAATATACAAGGCTTGGGTGAATTTTTTCTCATTGACCAGGAGTTTCAAAACATTATTGATGGAAGCAGCACAGAACTTAAGCTGTTGTAGACTTTCTTTCTCACCTAAAAACATTAGTAACGTGGTCTTTGCAAACGCCACCAGGACCATGCCACATATGACAGACAGGATCCCCATCAGGATAATGAGCAGCTGTGGCACGCCACAGTACGTGAACACTGCCACTCCTACAAAACTAATCAGGAACACAGTGGTGGACAGTGCTGAGCCGTAGCCAATCAAAATCTCAGTCCAGCACAGCGGCTCATTGAGTTCATATAGTGTCATCAAAGAGATCCCACCTACATAGGCGAAGGAGAAGCTGGTGAAGATGAGTATCAGGAGGATCAAAACAGTTTTACTCCTGCGGCTGGCCCCTGTAAACATCAGGTAGACCCCATACAACATCTGTTTTGTGGCTGAGTGCTGGGGAGTCCCATCTAGAATAATGGCATCAGTAGGAACCTTATTCACAGTCTCTTCTAGGATGAAAATTGCATAGAGTAGGATCACACACTGACACAATGCAGATGTTAGGAAAGGCCAGTTAAAGCCTGCAGCTCTCAGGAAGTAGCCTGTTGCTATTGAAGCCACCCCAGACAACAAGCCAATCATCATATCTAGTCCAGCCATGCGCAGCGTCTTCTGGCGGTCGTCCTTGCACAAATCTGCTATGTAGGCGAAACAGCCCCCGAGAAATGTGCCCAAGCCCCCAAACAGAGAACTAAGAAGCGAGGAACCAATGAGCAAGTAAATGTTTAGCTCAAAGTAGGACACTGCCAGGAAGGCCAGAGTGTAGATCAGCGTGCCAAACAAAGGCATGATGATGGCGATCTTGCGTCCTCCCCGGTCACTGTAGGCCACCAGCATGAGAGTGACAACCAAAGAGGGGATTGTGGAGAAGAGCTCTGTGTAAAGGGAGAAGAGAGATGCCTGCTTCTGCACTTCCTGGAAACACAGAATGGAAAAGAATGTCTTAAAATGATGTGGTGATCTTTAAAAGCATAGACTGGACTTAAAAATGAAGCTTAAAAATTAAAAGTCTGCAATACAGCAAGGCATACTGCACTGAAGTGTTTCAGCAAAAATACACCACCACAAAAAGTTTCTTCTAGTGCTTATTAATAGAAAGGAAGAAAAAAACATTATAACTTCTGCACCTGGTGAGAGGTTTTTCCCCTTTTTAAAACCTCACATGACATGTTTGAAAGATTTCAAATCTGTGTTTGTTCCTCTATCTGTTCAACTGTTGTTGTTTTTTTTTTGCTGAGGTGTGTTGCAACCAAGGGGGGGGGGGGGGGGGGGGTATTTGCTTTGTCATTAAACTAAATATTGAACATAGACATGGATAATTGCTTATACTGTATGTAAAATGTAGATGTGGAAAAACTAAACAAATACATATTGATTATTGATATTATTAATATTGTTATTTCTTTCTACAATAACACATTTATTTCCATACACACAAACTTGTATGTCTTGCTCCCTCTCACTATACTAGAAATGTTACACAAGGCCATGTGAAAAGGTCAGTAAGGACACTCACTCTTCCACCTATGTTAATTTAGTACATGTTCTTCCATACATCCAGTATTTTATTACTTACCTCATGGTAGCTTGAATGGTTGCTACTGTTGTTTCCTGCACATCTGGAGGTATTGTCAGAGATGGGGTAGGTGGTGTTGGTTATGTCCTGCCAGAGCCTTCGGTACACATACTGCTGCACCAGAGGAAATATGAGAAAACTGGAGAAAGCGTACAGGGCAACCACAGGCTCCACAAGGAAAAGACCCTTCATTTTGAGTGGCTGCGAAATTCCCTGAAAATGATATTTTAAAAAGAGAATACATCACGTAAAATACACTTCGATAGGAACAGGAACACAAAACATACGCTAGATCTGACGCACATGGTTGTGTATAATTAAGGAAGTGAATAAACATTTTTAAAAACATAATTACTAATCCAGCTAGATAGATTTTTTTAACCTCCTACACTTTCAGACCACACGTTGCTACTATAATATCCACACAGTGTATTCCTCATTAAGTAGCACAAATATGATCACAACAAAGATGATATACGTGAAGGTATACCGTCTGCTTGGTTGTTTTTACCTTCTGTTAATCGCCAAGGACATATTTAGCGCATGTATTATCGATCCCACATTATCTGACAATTTGAAACGTAAAAACAATAACATGATAACCCTGAATTGTACAGTTTGTCCCTGTGAATACAGAAAGCTGCAAGAATGAGCTGAGTCAGGTTACTATTTAGATCACACGGAAGATGACATCTTTAGCTTTTAACTTATTTTCATCTTGGATGTTGGCAACAGCATGCAGTATATCACCTACCGTTCAGATTGCTAGGATCACGTCCAACTCAATCAGTTGGACCCCAAAAATATTGGCAACTGTTTACGATACGGATGAAGTCATGTAAAATGTCATTACGAAACGTTTAAATCCCGCCCCACGACACATACGATTGGACAGCAAGCCTCCAACTCTGCGCTTATTCGATTGGAGGAACTGTTAATCATGCGTAGAGTGGGACGAGAACATTTTATGATTTTCCGTGTCATCTTCGTTTTTATCATTTCGCATAATATTAATTGTACATTAACGGGAATTTGAATTATACATGTGAAACATTTGTTTGTGAAATTTTCGAAATGTCAATATTAAAACTATAGACGTCTACCTTTTCACCACGGTGACGTGACGTGCCTTGCGTCGGACTATACCATTATGTCACCCACAACGGGAAAGATTTTGTTGTGACAGCGAAGTAACAACCCGGCGGGGGTAGACGGTAAGGCGCAAACTCTAGCCCTTCTTCCTTTGATTTAAATCAACTTTCCAATTGCCAGACGAAGCTAAAATTTCAAATTCACTTACTTGTTTATATATTAAGCATCACCAACCTGTTCAAATGTTTGTCTTAGTAGATGACAGTTTAACATCCCGGACGTGCAGGTAGCACCGCCACCAAAATATCGTAAGCTAGCGATGTATAGCTATCCCAGTGATTAATCTAGCTAGCTAACGTTGCAAGCTAGCGTTCGGTGAAAGAGAACGAGCTGTTTTAAACTTAGTCATTTTATGTCTGTCGTTCTTCAAGGTGTTGGCTCATCATATAATATCTAGCGTTGAAGCTAACTGTTTTGGTTGACGTTAGCGTTAGCCCTTTTTTCCTGCTGCAGTTGCTTTGCAAAGTCGTGACTATCCGTGTCAGGATGGATGATGTTTCAGTCCCCGGCCTAACGTTATCGTTCACAGTGCTGCTGCTGCTGCTGCATAATCTCCAGATATCTGCGTTAATCAGTTTAAATTGAAATGAGCTTGTCATATCTGTGGGCCTGTGTCCTAATTTCTAGAAAGTCCGGTTTACGATTTTGCAATGGAAGTTTTCTCGTCAATCTCTGCAACGTTATTGCCTAATAATATCACTCATGTCCTGAATCAGCAATAAATTCTGTAGAAATCCCCACATCCAAAATTACATTGTGCCATCGGCAGAGTGAACAATTATTCATATCTTGTTTTTGTAACGTCTTGATGTTTTGTTCAGTCACATCGTTAGCTATGCAAAACATCCCAAAAGCAAACGTTATATGATTTGATTATAGCTCACTTCTCCATAATAATCCATAATCAGCAGAGCATTTTACTCTGCAGTAGCTGTCAAATTACAGATGTGTGTGAATGGGAAAGTCTCTTGTCTAATCTGCTGTCATTCATTGTTGTTTGTTTCCAGGTCATAACATAGGTTACTGTATCTTGGATGAAAAATGGCCTTCAGCAAAGGTTATCGCATTTACCACAAGTTGGACCCACCTCCCTACAGTGTCATAGTGGAGACAAGGACCAAGGATGAATGCCTCATGTTCGAGTCGGGGGCTGTCGCAGTCCTGTGTAAGGAATCATATTTAATTGTACTGTGATGAGAGTTTTAACTCTCATCAAAAAAGTGTCAAATTCAATTTGTAACATTGCTATAAGATATCGTTTAAATACTTTGTATACTCTCACCACAAATATGGATGCTACAAGATATATATTATTCCCTGTAAAGGGATGGAAGTGATTCTATGCTGTGATTACAACACAGGCTGCATTCAATTTAGGGTTTTGGGGAAACCATGGCTGATATTTTTCTCATGTTGCGTTGCTTTTGTTTGTGTTCTAGCGGCAGCAGAGAAAGAGGCCATCAAAAACACATACAGCAAGATCGTTGATGCCTATGGAATCCTGGGTGTCCTCCGCCTAAACCTGGGTAAGCTACAGATTTATATTTTCTATTCAGTGCTCCTTGTTGCAGAAATTTGCTAGGTCCAGTTCTGGTTCTGACCTCCATGTTCATGTGTGACTGAAGTTGCCCTGGTTTGTTGCTGCTTACTTGTAAGCTGCTTTCTTCTGTCCTCTACTTGACCTTGAAGGCTCTTGTTATCACAACAAGGAAAATCTGTGTAAAAGATTAAAGCTCCATCTTAGAGATGGCCCTGGTGGTTTCCTATAAAGGACTAGGACCTAATTTTAATAAATGTTTCGCTTTGCATGTCATCTGAATGCATCTATTAACGTACTGCTTTTTTCCATCTTTTTCCTTACAATCCACCATAAATATATTGAATTCATTCTCACATGTCTTTCTTTTTCACAATACACCACTTTTTCCTCTGCAGGTGATTCCATGCTCCACAGTCTTGTGGTTGTGACAGGATGCAGCTCTGTGGGGAAGGTGCAGGACTCTGAGGTTTTCAGGGTCACACAGACAGATTTTATATCACTAAAGAATGATCCGGGAGATGAAGACCGGATTTCTGAGGTGCGAAAGGTCCTGAACTCGGGACACTTCTACTTCGCGTGGTCTGCCACTGGAATCAGCATGGATCTGAGCCTCAACGCACATCGCAGGATCTTAGAAGACACTACAGATAACCGCTTCTTCTGGTAGGAAGACATTTTACTGTGAAAATCTCTGAAGTAGTAGATATCTGCAGTCTCACATTTGTTGTGAGTGTGTTTGTTAAACTGTTTTTTTTTTATTCTGGATGTGTGAAAATTCTAAGATGTGAAAATGTACAGTTCACACTAGAGTTGTTTGTGTGTTTACAGTTTTGTCTGTATATTTATGAATCAACAGGAACCAATCTCTTCACCTGCACCTGAAACACTATGGTGTGAACTGTGATGACTGGCTATTGAGGCTGATGTGTGGAGGTGTGGAGATCAGGACCATTTATGCAGGACACAAACAGGCCAAGGCCTGCACCTTTTCCCGCCTCAGCTCTGAGCGAGCTGGCACACGATTCAACGTCCGGGGAACAAATGATGATGGACAGGTGGCCAACTTTGTGGAGACTGAACAGGTGATTCAGATCTCTGACAATTTTATTGAATCTCTCCTCTTGTTTGAGAGGTGCCATGATTAAAGCTGACACTAAACCAGCCTGATGCAGTAGTTGCAGTGTGTGTATGGTCTGCATGGCTGTAGTGTCATCAGATACCAGTCAGAGTCGGGCACACAGGACACAGAGCAGGGGGCAGTGAAAAACAAATTCTGGTTAATAGTCTATTTAAACACTGGTTATCTATTGACTATTCAGGATCAAACCTGGTGCGGCCTTGCAGTGAAACAGTATTGCTTCAACATTTTGTGCTGTCACTATATACACACATTACAAAGAAGAATGTAGACCTTCTACACATAACACACTGTCTGTTGTTATGATTTCTCCTTTCCATTTCCCTTCTGTCCAGACAAAGAGGCCATACACGCACGCTGATGTTTTTGCAGCCCAATATTTGTGTTGGTTCCCTGTGGTTTTATTTGTTTAGAAAGATGTAATTACTTTGCACTTTTGTTCTTTTTCTTCTCCTATTGTTTTTGGTTGTTTGTGTTGCTAGTTCAAGTGTCTGCTGTGATTGATATCAATGTTTTCATAGGAAGTATTTTGTCACTCTGTAAATTAACTTCCTCTTGTTTAACTCTTGTAAACAGGTTATTTTCCTGGATGACAGAGTATCATCCTTCATACAGATCCGTGGGTCAATTCCTCTTTTCTGGGAACAGCCAGGAATCCAGGTAATGGAAACTAGATCTATTCCATATAGCCAGCCTTGAATTGTGAATGTGATGTGATATGAAAAATTGTAAAATGGCCTTCATGTTTGTGTACAAGTCCTGACCATTTTGCAAATTCTGCAGCTGTAGATGAGGCTCACTGAGTCTCTACCGATTGCAGAGTGTCAGATGAAGCCTACAGTACACGGAGCAAAACAAGAAACACTTTCTCTAAAATATATTGTTTTTGGTATTTGTGTCTGTTCAGACAGTGTAAGGGGAATTGAACATCTCCTTGTTCTTACACAAGATAAATGAATCCTAGTTTTAACACATGTTGTCCATGCTGTGTTCAGAAAAAGTCCATTAAGGGTGTTTTGTTGAACCTGAATGAGAGGCGGCACCCTAATGGATTGGATGAGAACCCCCATCTGGTATAATCTTCTTTTTTTGTGTGGGGTGGGTGGTGTTCTCCTGGTGCGAGTGCTTTTGTTCTGCAGGTTTCTCTGTGCAATGCCAAAGGCCAGGGGTGAAAACAAAGGTTCTCCCAACATAAATATAAATCCAGGTCCCTACACGGGTACACTACCTGTCCATGAAGTATGATCCTGAAGATCTAAAGCAGGGTCAAGGATCACTACATCAACTTATGTATATTTATAAACAATTATAAACAATGTCATTGGGCTTTATCCACCCTTGTCCTGACATTGCACAGACTGGTGGATAAGATCAGATGTGGGGAAGGTAAATGGTAGATGTAGTGGTTGGTAAAGGGCATTTTTCTGTTTTCCTCAGCTCCCAGACATCTTTGGTCAGGTGAGAGCCTGGTCTGAAAACATCCCTCAACCACTTCCCTTTCAGTTTGTCTGCTGATGTTCTCCAGGCAACTGAATAGGTGTCAATTGATAATGTGGAAGACTGAGCTATTAAATGTGTTAGAGGGCCAAGGGAAGCCAAGACCATATTAGCTACCTATTCAGTCTATAAGATCTACAGTTTAGTTAAAACACAAGGTAGTGGGCTTGGGGTTGTTTTCAGACAGAACTTTAGTCCTCCTGCTTTTAAAGTGTTTTAGCTCCTAGTCCCCTCCACCAATGGTGGCTGTGTAGGCTTACTTTCTCCTCTCCATACTCTCTCATTCTGTGAGCAGGATGTATAGTTTTCATTTTTGTCCAGAAGAAGACAAGTCAGTGTAGTCATGGGGTTATTTAGAAATAGATAGTGCTGTACCATTAAATCCCTGCTAGAAAAGATTTGAATCAGAAAAGTAGCTTGACTGGACTGCCCCCTTTTAGATTAGCAGATAGTCAGTTGTTGTTTGGGTCCAAGACAATCAATTTTTATGGGCGTTTTATGGGAATGAGCTATTAGTCATTACTACAAAATAGGTCACATCTCAGGTGTCATAAGGATATCCATAGATAGACTTTAACCTTTAACAAACACTAGAAAACCTTCAGTTTTGCTTTGTTTATTTAGAAAATAATATTTGACAGCCAGTTACATTCAAATCAAATAGTTGAGAAAATCGTGCGACTAGAAGTGAAATAACAATACTAACTATTAAGTGGCATGAAATATATTGTGGACATAAAATGCTTGTAGTAGTAAATTAAATTGACATTGGAGTATCTTTTTGAGCAATGAAGAGGTTTTGGTTATAAGGTGTGCAGATGTAACCTGAGTCCTGTCAGATGCCCTGTCAGGAAGTTATGAAATATGCATAGCACAGATCTGCTCAACAGTAGAGAGAGGAAGGAGTGACAAAATGGCAGCAGCATGGAGCAAAATGTCTAGCCCTGCCAAACACGGGCCTGTCCCGAAAATGAATGGCCAGTACATCACCGGGCAGAAGGGAGGGTGACGGTATTGTTGATGAAAGGCCATTAGAGATCTGAAAATGAGATAAATGAACGTAGGAAACATTTGTGTCCACAGGCAGAAATAAGTATGGGACAAGTAGAGACCTGCAGTGCAGCAGAGTGAGTAGGTTTCTGTGCAACAGTCACTGAGGTAGTGTCCCTCTAAAGCCTGCCAAGGTGTGGTCATGTGTGGTCTGTACTTATCTCATGTGTTTTTGGTGATTCAGCCCGTGTATAGTGCTCTCAAATTGAAAGAGTCGAGCAGAAGTAGTAAGACATTGAGGAAGAGGAAGAAAGATTTTTTTATCAAAGTTACAACAAAGGTTTTGTAGAGATAGATAAGAAGACTTCTCTGCTGCTCAGTCTCTGTCTCTATAGTGTATCATCTCCCCAAGCTGCCCCTGTGTTGCCCTTATCCTATGCCATCTTTTTTCGCCACTGCAAAGGTCTCACCGTTAAAGTGTCCAATATTCTGTCTTTAATCCAATTTTTACCACCAGGTTGTCTGGCCATCTGCAACATGTGTGTGTTTATAATCTTTATCAAAGAAGGACACAGTGACTCGTGTCTCTTTTGTCGTTTCTGGTTGTGTCTACCCTGCAGGTTGGCTCTCATCGTGTCAAACTCTCAAGGGGATTTGAGGCGAATGCGCCAGCATTTGAAAGGTAATTAAAATGTTCTTTTTGTGTGCGTGTGTGTGCGTGTGTGTGTGTGTGTGTGTGTGTGTGTGTGTATGAGTGTAGCAGATTCCAGCTGCTTTATCTGGCCTCCAAGAGATTACCACTCCTCAGAGGAGAGTCCATAATAGTATGTTTCCTGTAGTTACTGTCTGAACCAAAATGGAGAGAAGATTCCATGGGTCTTGAAGGAGAAGATGTTAATTGAAGTGTGTCCTCGGAGGCAGGTCTGTTGTAAGGAACAGAAAGGACACATAAGTAACAGTCTTTTTGCATCTATAGTCAATTCTTGACTTTTTGCTCATTACTTTTAATAGTGAAAACATTTCCTAATTAAGTTTTTCTCTGTGTGTTAAAGTTTTGCAATTAATTAAATAATAGAAAGTATTGAAATTCATCTTTCATTTATGGCTATTTCATACCAATTGTGTGTTGTTTTATTATGATTATTATCATGCTGCATTTATGGATTAGGTCTTTTATGACTCATGTAACTGGCAATAAAGTAGGGAGAACATCTGGCCGTCAAGACGTGTTATCATGATCCTAATTTTATCTACAATTGATCTCAATGTTTGCCTATATTTTTTATTTGTTTTATTTTTTACAGAAAGTAGCTCAGTGTTTGCAAGTACCAGTTAAGTGCTCACTGTGTTATCAGTGTGATACCAAAAAGTGATTTATATGTATATAAACAAATTACATAAACATTAAGGCTGTGAAGATTTCATCCAAATAAGTGGCACATTACAGATGAAAAGTCAGCAACAAAGCTGAACCCTTCAGGTGGTAGTCATACTGTGTTTAGCTCAGGGACACTTAATCCAGATGGATGGTCACTGAAGTCTAAACCCAGACCTGCTGGAGGAAAGATGATCACCCTAATCACTGTGCCACACCTTGATAGTAACATGTCTGGCTCAAGCCTTATCAACGTTTTGTAGTCACTATATCGGTGTTCGAGATGCTGTGCTGCTCCCTTAGTTCAATGCAGCATGTTACAGGAGGGCTATGAAGACCACCAGTGGTTCTTACATTTTTGTACACCCTGTACTTTAGAAGATGGACTCGACTGCGCTGAGCTCAGTATTCATGTTAAATTTCCCTTTGTTTATTAGTATCTTGTCAAGACAAGCACAACAGACTTGATAAATTAGTCATTTTTTCACACTAAGTAGTTGGCAATGCTACTCCTCTTTCTCTGTATCTGTTCAGATCAGGATGTATGACTCACTTTGGAATATTTAGTCAGTTTTCTGCAGTAGCAACCGATCATGTCTGTTTAAATTCCTCAGATAGCACAAGGCCAACAAGACCACCTTTTTATAAACACAGTAACAGTAGCTGAGTACAGATCTGGTCTGGTTTTCTCTCCACTGAGCGATGCTGCCTTTCCATCCATATCTACAGTAAAGTAAACCAACTGTACCAAGTATCAATCCTCATTGTTTACTTAAAGTATTCCCACAGCTATTTAGGTGCAAGTGTCACAACTGAAGAAAGATTCACCAAAATAGAAATAAGCTGTAGGACATGTACAGCTTTTGAATCCATTACACACAAATATTTCACATTCACATATTTGAATTTAAAAGGTGACGGTTTAATCCACAGTTGAATGCCACTTCTGTCAGTTTTACATCCCAAATGAATCCCAAACATGACGCAGACCTGTCAGTAGTCTAATAGTCCTGTGGAAGACTTATATATGATATGATAAATGCTGGTGCACTACTAGTCTGTGACGTCCTTTTAGACATATGCAATGCTTTATGTGAATGTGGATGTGTTTTCCAGACACTTCACTGCTCTGCGGAGGTTGTACGGTAAACAAGTGATCATCAACCTGCTTGGGAGTAAGGAAGGCGAACACATGCTCAGCAAAGCCTTTCAGGTGAGAGGAACAGTTCTCTGCCCTTCTAACACTGACATGTAAGGATCCTCATTATTTATCTGATGCTTCTAACCAGACAGTAAAAACAAGACCTGCAAGTCTATGTCAACACAGCTGCTCCATTTATTCTGTGTGCAAACCTACACACAGACAGCAATGGGGATTTTTTCCTCTGGAGAGACAGAGTACACCTTTGTCCTACAGTATTTTCCAGCGTGGGACTGGACACTATTGAAAACACTATCTTTTTTCATACTCACTCTCTGTATTTGCATACCCCAAGTACTGTAACTTGACCACTTGTCAGGTCACATCAGACCCCATCATCTTCAGTGGTCTTGTTGCTGTCACAGAACCACAGAAGAAACTTACTGTCAATCAACTTAACCGTATTGTGTTGAATAATATTTAAGAAGACATTTCCTGGTTAGCCACAGCTGGAAATTCTTTCAGGTGACAAATTGAGCTCTTTGTTTCTATTTTGTTCCATTTTTAATTTGCCAAACATTCAACATTATGCATTAATCCAAAAGTGAGTTCTAGTTCTTTTATTGTATTTATTAAAATTTTAGTAATAGTTTTTCGCATTAATTGAACTAATGATACTTCGTAGGTGCAGTCACGCACCTTGTATGCACAACATCTTCGTATTTCATTTCAGTTTTCAGGGAAGTAAGTCCTCTTCCTCTTTCCATCACTTTCAGAGTCACTTGAAGGCATCTGAGCATGCAGCAGCAGTGAAAATGGTCAACTTCGACTACCATCAAAATGTGAAGGGGGGCAAAGCAGACAAACTCCATAGTATCCTCAAACCCCACCTCAGCAAATTCTTAGAAGAGTGCGGGTTCTTCTACTACTCAGGAGAGACAGGCATCGCAAGGTGAGAAGTAAATACAAACAATAAGGACTATTAAAAGTCATTTTTGTTACTGCCTCTTAACATTTTAATGTCTTATTAGGACTCAGGGCGGGACCATCAGGACCAACTGCCTGGACTGTTTGGACAGGACCAACAGTGTCCAGGCCTTCTTTGCCCTTGAGGTAGGACTTGGACATTGTGCAGTACACTGAAGCATTTTCTCTTGTCCTATTAAAGTCTGTTATCTTCACTGGTGGTGTTTTTAGTCTAACCCCCCCTCCTCCTCCTCCTCCTTTCCTTAGATGCTGCCAAAGCAGCTGGAGGAAATGGGTCTGACAGAGAAACCGCAGTTGGTGGCCAGATTCCAGGAGGTTTTTAGGACCATGTGGTCTGTCAACGGAGACTCCGTCAGTAAGATCTACGCCGGCACCGGTGCCCTGGACGGGAAGGCAAAGGTACAAAAAACTGACCAGACGCAAGACCTCACAATAATTTATAGTTTAACAATAGATACACAATTGGATGTACAACAGCTTATCAGAGCTGCATTTGATGCAGAACCAATGAATTTCAGCACCATAAAAAGGTTATTTAGGAGGTATGGTATATCTCTGCCTGTTATAACAACTTTCTCCCAAATGTTGCTACTAGCTGAACTTGTGAAAAAGTGACATTTGATTGAAGCAAAGTCAGTAAACGTATTCATATTTTAGTATTTTGGAATATATTTGTGATATACTGATTTATCACTTAAATATTTAATTATTTGTATTAAATGTGGACATTTAAGTAACACCTCTGAAATTGACAGTCTTAATAAACATTTGTAAGTGATAAATACTATTATAACTAAAAAGAAAAAGTTTTAACTAAGTCAAAGTCAAATTTCTATAAAAAAAAAAAAAAGTATTTCCCCCTTGAATAAAACATTTTATTCTTATTATTTTCATTGGAACATCTTGAGAGAGGTTCTCTCTACTATTGACACTCACTATGTACTGTCACAAGTGAAGTGTCACACTTGACCAGTTCATCTCAGATCAAGTTTGCTCACTGCAGCCTATTAGATGAACAAGTCATTAAAGGGGAAACAGAAATTGTACAAACACCACTATTGTGTAATAGTTGTTGTTGGTATTAAACCATAAATCCATAAATGGCACAAAAAATGATGGCTAGTTATGCATTATGCATTAGAGTTCTGCATGAACATTTGACTGAGTTGACTCTGTGTGTATAACTGTGTGCTTCAGTTTCTTAACTCTTGTGTGCTATCTCTCTCTGCTGTCCTCTGGACCTCTGTACCTGTGTGGTAAGTTAAGAAGCCAGTCGATGTCATTTTTGAGTTGTGGGTCTATTTCTGGTGTATTACTGATTTCAGTGTCTGTGGGTCAAAATGATGATGATGATGTTGATGATGCAGGATGGGGCAAAAGGGACCTCCTTTTTGAATAAAACATGATTTTATTTCTCCTGAGGAATTCGGGTGATATATACTGTCTCGACCTGAGAACTCTTGAAAGCTCCAAGGAGATCTCTCTACTGGTGTACAGAAATCTTGCTTAATGGAAAACAAATTGAAATACCAAAAAAAAAAAAAAAAAAATCATTGCCAATTTGTTGAGTGAATATTTTATTTTCTACAGCATCACGTCCTTGTACGAAATGCTGCAGAAATCTGAATCCGCTGTCTTGATTCGATTAAGTGAGAAGAATCAAACCAAAAATATCACCATATGTTTACGAATCAAACCAAATCACGTACCACCAAAATCTGCTTTGATTCCGCACAGTCGGTTAAAAACAAGTACATTATTAGGATTTCTCTGAAGTGTTATCCTTTTCTCTTTCTCTCTTACATGGGTGGAGTGAAAAGTAAAGATGCCTCTCACTCTTAGTATATAGGTAATAATTAAGTTGATTTTCTCTTTAATTTTGTGTGTATATCTTTTTTATAGGCGGGGAAGTTAAAAGATGGAGCTCGCTCTGTGACGAGGACCATCCAGAACAACTTCTTCGACAGTTCGAAGCAAGAGGCCATCGACATCCTGAGGCTGGGCTCCACACTCAACAGTGATCTGGCAGACAAAGCTCGGGCCTTGCTCACTACTTCTAGTCTTTACGGTAATTACTTACAACATGGGCAATATGATATATGTTTATAAGTACTGTGACAAATGCAGCTTATTACTTATATGTTGTGCCAATGAATATGTCAACTAATTCTGACCTGCTACCCATACTCTACTCCGAGTCATGTGTGAGGTGTAATCTCCATGTGTCAGCTTCTCTGTCCCAGTTATATTTATCATGAAGAACTGCTCTACTAGCATTATCTCTTAAAAACATTGGTTAACGCGCCCTTCTCTCCCTTTTCTCCCCCCTCCTCTTGCTCACAATGTTAGTCACTGAGCCCGTCTTACAATCAGGTATAGTAACTGAAAAACTGCCCCCAGTGGATGGATCTTTTCAAACCCCTGTCATATAGTTGTCCTACCATATGTGTTTGCTATTCATCATTGTTCATTCCTTTTTATATAATTCAATGTTGGCAGTGGTTTAAGCCTCTGTCTGCTTGCATATCATCTGGCTTTTGCAATAAGAAAGAAAGAAGATGCTGAATGAATTTGGCAATGAAATCTGAGTGGACAGAAATCAACCATTGCCAAGGTTGATTATTTTAGTGTTATCTGTATTTCAGCAAGAGTTTATGATTTACATCCTTCCTCCCATGCCCCATCCTTCGGAACATTGTTGTGATCTTCCTCTGTTGTGTTTAGACATTCCCTTCATTGGTTTTGTCGTTTTTTATTCGATTCCTCCCCTTTTTGGTTTCTGTAAATGCTGCCCCTCCCACAAACACACACACACACACACACACATGTAAACAATCATTTCTCACTCTAATCCTAATCCTGTTCCCTCCGCAGCCTCCCCCAGAGTATTGCTGGGAATGTGTCAGAATTTCCATAAATATACGCGACCCAAACAGATCCGGGTATGTGTCGGCACCTGGAACGTCAACGGGGGTAAACAGTTTCGCAGCATCGCCTTCCGCAATCAGACACTCAATGATTGGCTATTGGATGCTCCAAAGAAGGCTGGGCATCCTGAGTTCCAGGGTATGTTTGTGTTTATTTATCTAGTGGTAAATGTCATCTTTAGAAATGATGCTACAGAGGGTTTGCTGTTATTTAGTAGATTAAACGTTTCATTTGTTTAGGTTTGGTAGTTTGAATCTGGGAATATATAGACAGGAAAAAGAATATAAACACTTATAAACATAACATCTTTTCATAACTACGTCTCAGGCACTGTTTGGCTTTAAATCCACAGAAGTAGATAATCAAACAATAATTAACATAGCATACTCAGGAATTGTATATATAATTTTTTTCAAATAGGTTAGGAGTAATAGTGTAATAGAGTAATAGTTCATTTTCAATCAGACACTTCAGTTGAACTTTGTGTAATGTTTCTCTTCACTACAGACAGCAAAGCCAACCCCATAGATATCTTCGCCATTGGCTTTGAAGAAATGGTTGAACTGAACGCTGGAAACATTGTCAGCGCCAGGTATGTGCGCAAGATTGCAGCCTGAGATCACTAACCTGTCTTTGTCAACCACAAGAGTTAATTCAATACCAAAGGAATTGCACATATGGGATACGTAGTACATCTGGTATTAACTATCTGTACTCTAGCTGCAAAACAAGAGTTGGTTTCAACTCAAGAGTTGAATTTTCAGTTGAGATAAGATTTGTAAAGAACAGGAGCTGGACTTCTTTGGCCTGATCAGAAAAGGCTAATATGACTCACCCAGATGAGACGTTATTATTGTAGAATAAAGAGGATTTCTTTAATGTGACTAAAATTCAGTCTGACTCACTTTATTTTTTTTGGATTTTGACACATCTTTTTGTTGTTCTCTCAGCACCACTAACCAGAAACTGTGGGCAGCTGAGCTACAAAAAAACCTCTCGCGGGACCACAAGTATGTGCTACTTGCTTCAGAGCAGCTGGTGGGGGTTTGTCTGTTCGTTTTCATCCGTCCACAACACGCACCATTCATCAGGTATGAACTGTACACATTCTCATTAGACACTTGTATCATTATACTGTAAATCACTGCATATCACAGTGGCCTTACCCAGAATTATATGTAGGCTTACTTTATCTATTGTGTGTTTAACAATACAAAATTTATAATTTTAATTTTTTTTTTTTTTGTATCAGTGAAATTGTGGTAACTCGTATTATTCACTATGCTTTCTAGGGATGTTGCTGTAGATACAGTAAAAACTGGAATGGGTGGAGCTACAGGCAACAAAGGAGGTGTGGCCATCCGTCTGCTGTTCCACACCACCAGCATCTGCTTCGTCTGCTCTCACTTCGCTGCCGGCCAATCACAGGTCAAGGAGAGGAACGACGACTACAACGAGATCACACGCAGACTCACCTTCCCTATGGTAATAACAGTGACATTAACAAATGAATTTCAAAACTGATTTTTCCATCCATGACGTAAGCATAACGGCATCTGTTTTGTCCCCCAGGGTCGTCTGCTGTACTCACATGATTACGTGTTCTGGTGTGGAGACTTCAACTATAGAATCAGCATGCCTAATGAGGAAGTAAAAGAGCTAATCAAACAACAGAACTGGGACGCCTTGACAGCTGGGGACCAGTTGTTCGATCAGAAGAATGCTGGCTTGGTATGACCTACAGCAGTAGTAACTAACCTGTCAGTGTATCAAAACATTAAGTCTGGGTTTTAAAAGAAAATGTCATCAATAGGTGTTCCGTGGATTTATCGAGGGGAAGTTGGATTTTGCTCCGACCTATAAGTATGACCTCTTCTCAGAGGATTACGACACCAGCGAGAAGTGCCGCACACCAGCCTGGACTGACCGCATACTGTGGAAGAGAAGAAAGTGGAACTTTGAGCAAACAGGTGACATTACCAATCTAAATCTAAGACCTCTAGACTGAAGACAATAGCGGTTGAAATGTGTTTCAGGCGTCCTTCTGTCCTGCTTGTCTTTTTTCATCCTACACTTTTGTATGATTAAATAAAAAAAACTAGACACACACTGAACACTTAATCTGTTTGAGTGCCTCTGTACATATTTGCTTTTGTTCATGTTTTGCAGCTGAGGAGATGAATGTAGTCGGAGCAGCTTCTACATCTGCGGAGAATGAGGATGATCCAGACAACCCCTGGAGCCCTGGGACTCTGAAGTACTACGGCAGGGCTGAGCTCAAGACCTCAGACCACAGGTAACTAAAAACATATATCTGTAAATGTGGAATGAATGAATATTTAAATTTCACCACACCCTCTCACATCTAATGATTGGACCCAACATTTGTGAAACTGACTGATCACATAGACGATACTTCTGTTACATTGGGTGTTTCCCTTTAGTCAAATATCACCGCCATTAAGGTCTTCATTCACCTTTCTCTCCTGTCTGTCTCCAGGCCTGTGGTGGCAGTAATAGACGTGGACATCCTGGAGGTCGACCCGGAGGCTCGGCATCAGGTCTACAAAGATGTCATCGCCCTACAAGGGCCTCCAGATGGTACTATCCTGGTGTCGCTGTGCTCCTCCGGTCCTGACGACTATTTTGACGATGCACTCATCGACGAGCTGCTGGACAAGTTTGCTAATTTTGGCGAAGTCATCCTCATCAGGTGAGCCGAACACAGACAGTAATGCATGACCTTCAGACGTTACACTGGAACTACAATGTGCTTGTTTATGTAGGTTTGTTGAGGAGAAGATGTGGGTGACCTTTCTGGAGGGTTACTCTGCTCTGGCTGCTCTGTCTCTCAGCGCTTCCACTGTAAGTCATCACTTATTTGTATAAATTACTTCTCATCTATTAAAATGTTCACATAAATCTTAATATAATGAAAATTGTCCCCACTCCTCTGTTCGCTCTGTCTCTTGGTTACATTGTAGGTCCTTGGTAAGGTGATTGACATCCGTCTAAAGAGTCCCGGCTGGATTAAGAGTCTGGAGGAGGAGATGAGTGTGGATAGGATCTGTGGAAGCATTCCCACCTCGGCCAGCTCCACCCTGCTTGCAGAGGACACAGACGTGGGCGACGATGATTATGATATGGAAGGTGAGGAGGGATGGGCAATAAATCCCAATCTTAATCCTCAAAAATGTGGATACTATGAGTTCCAATTCCAATACATGGAAGTCTGTTGGGATTTCCAGTTTCAAAGTGTTGTATTCCTGCCCTCTTGTCTGTATTAGGTGATGTGGATGAGGAGGTGGAGGAGATCCTTCCTCAGCACCTGCAGCCTGGAGCAGGCTCCGGCCCTGGTTCCTCCCCTCTTCCCTCTCCCCGCGGTAGCCCTTGTCCCTCCCCTACACATGGAGAGCCCACAGCCCCCAGCAGGCCCAGCCGCTCGGCCCAACCCTCCCGACCATCACAAGGTAAATACACACATAACATACTGGATGCAGGTTGTATGAACTACAGTCCAATCATTTGCCCTAGTTTCAGTCTTTGCCTGCCGGGATATAAACTGTAATTTTGTTCTGTTTGTAATGCATGGAAACAGATTTAAGTACATCACCATGCAGGGACGAATCTCCAGGTAAAATATGACGTGAGATGATGTGTTCTGTGTTTAGTATTAGAAGGCTTGTAGTGTATCTTTAAGAGGTTCTTGTGCCCCTTTCCCAGTTTAAGATTATTTTTCATGTGTGTGGCCTTTTACAAGCATTTGCATGTTTTTATGGTTAAAAAAAACACCTGGTTACAGCTGTACAAGCTACGGATACAACCTCTCACACTGACCTGAAATGAAATGAGTGAATGTCACCATTAAATTAATAGTTTTCCTTTAAAACTGTGCAGTAGATTTATGTTTTCTCTGGTCAACACTGAATGATCGGAGTGCACAAAAACAGCTGTGATTGAGTGTAGGAATCACAGTGTAGTCATAGGATGATAAGAGATGTTTGTCTGTTTGATTCTCAGAAGTGGGGCATAGATTTTGATTTTATATTTGACCAGTGTGATTTGAGAAAGAAAAGAACCAGTTCTGCTCTCCTTGTGAGCTCCTCTGTGATTAAAATTATAAAAATTGAAAAGCATTTCCTCAAATGACTCCCTTTATGAATTTGCACCTTTTTTAAATTTCTGTTCTCCAGGGCCTCCTGTAGACTTCCAGCCTGGTGCACCTACATCTCTAGCCCTGGAGCCAAAACGCCCACCTCCTCCTCGTCCCAACGCGCCCCCAGCCAGACCAGCACCCCCCCAACGCCCACCACCACCTTCAGGTAAAGTGTTCTCTTTAACCTTTTTGAACATACTCAAAGCCTCATTTTCTGACATTTGTATCACAGAAATTTTACCTAAATGAAGCCATACACCGGAAACATGAATATTTCTTCATGGTATGAGATACTTTAGTCAGATGTTAACATTTCTACCTTTATCCTACTGCTTCACCTCATTCCTGAAGGAGGCATGAGCCCCCTGCCAGTTAGAAAGGACTCTGCAGGTAAAGTAATTGCTGTGGAACTGTGTGCTTACATGCTTACAATCCTGAAGCAATTAAAATAGTAGCTGCTATTCACCATCTGACACTACACACAGAGAGGCATGTTGCACTATATCTGTTTTTAGTGTATGGCAATCCAATGCTCGTTTCAGCCCAGTCAGTGTGCTTTAAACCAATGAAATGTTCATAAATCATCAGTGTTGGAACCACTATGATCTAAAATGAAAACACATAGCCAGATCATAATTTTATAGACTTAGCAGCTTTTGTGGGTGGGCAGGGAGTGCAGAGCTACAAAGGCTGTATGAAGTATATATGGTATAAATAAGATCATGTATGATCTTTTTTTAACATGTGGCTCAGGAGGTAGAGCAGGTCGTCCTCCAGTCCTTGGGAAAAATACTGAACCCCAAAATGGGTGCGTGAGTGTAAATGGGTGAGTGAGCATTAGAAACATTGTAAAAGTGCTACATGGCTCCTGATGAGCAGGTTGGCAATCTGAGTATGAATGTGAGTGTATGTGTGTGTGAAAAAAAGGGGAATGTTGGTATGTCTTGTAAAGCACAAAACGATAAGCATCAATAACCCAGTGAAGCACAACAGTCATAAAGGTGTTAAACGTGTTAAACCTGACTTTGCACTTGATATTTGACATTTGACAGTTAGTTCACTGGAGTATTTCAGGCAATGCATTATTCTCTCTTTGCTTGTCTCTTTGATTTAGCATCATACAGCCAGCGCACAACACAGAATTTTATATTTCTCATTAAGGTTTTTTGCAGATGATTATAATATACTTTTTCTGTTCGTTAAAGTGTGCCTCGTTGCCAAAATTGTCTACAAACATCAATCTCAGAACACATGAAGTTGATGAATATGTTGAGGATTGGGAGCTACGAGTTGGTGTGCAACCACTTAGCTCAGATTCAAAATGTAATGCTTCTTGTTGTCATCATCTAAACCACTCCCCAAGTTCTTGTAGAGAAAATGTAGCTTGCAGTAATACACACAACTGTCCCTCCTCTGTGGTATTTCTATGTGTCCTGTAAAAAAGTCTTTTTAACTCGCCTAGACATAGTTTTCCTTATTTGAATTTATTCAATGACATGTGAGTACCTAATTGGACATTTTTTGTCTGGTATGGTTTTGTTATGTCCCTTGCTGTTCTTGATTTTTGAAAATATTGTGTCCTCTTTGACTTGAAGACTGTGGTGTGTGTCCCACCCCACTGCTTGATAGGAGAGGCAGTGAAGGAGTGTACTGGCCAGGTGGTTTCTCTTTAAATGTCATCTGATCCCCATAGACTTAAACCCTCATCATCAATGTCACAGATGCTTTTGCTTTGACATTGATGGTTTACTGTTGTTGACAAAGTCTGCATCGTTGTGGGTTATCTTAGTCTTAGTGTTTGTGTGAGAGGTGTGTTTGGTAGCCTGTTGTAGATGCAAAATAAGCAGGGAATACAAAAGTCCAAAAGTTGAATTTTCACAATTTAAGATGGTGTTTTTAAGTGGAGTGCATCATCATTTATTCTGGGCTGAATAAAACAAAACAAAAAGAAAGGTAGGCATTTTATTTAATTATATATTTTTTTATTGTAAACATTTACAATTGAGTCTGAAATATCACAATTTGTTCACAACAGTGTGCTTATCACAAAAGGGATAGTTTAATCATTCATTCTCATGATAATCAAGAGGAGAAAAAGGATACTTCAGGTGCTGACTTATTATGATTAAAAAAATAGTCATTTGATTATTATACTCTTGTTGCATCAGGGTGAGATAATATGTGTTAAATGTAAAATCCCTTTGCGCCAACCTTAAATTGATCTTAAGGTCAGCTGAGCTTCAGTAATCCACTACGATTAGTTGAGACATCCTCCTCAGGCAGGTACACAGCATCACAGCATCTAAGGCTTCACAGCTCTGCTGTATTATTGCCACCACACGCTACTCCTAGTGCTTCTTGTAATGTGTTGTCATTGGGAGCACCTGCCTCTTGTGAGCGGTATTGCATGTTGTGTATAACTATTGTATTTTTGGTTTCCTTTGTGCTGCAAAGGACCAAAAAGCCCTGCTCTTCCTCGTCCAGATGCTGCAGGTGAGTGCCACGGTGTGCCAATGAACACAGATTATTTTACTGAGTTATGTAGGTTTCTAGTTGTGGCATTAATGCCCATCTTTTTGTGTAGTCTCCTTGTACTTTCAGGGAGTGATAAGGGGTGAGATTATCCCTCTGTCTTCTATAATCCTGTGTTATGTGTTAATGCCCTGACACAAAATAAGCCTGTCCCAGGGTGGAGGATAGGGTTTGGTTGGTGACTTGGCCTTTCGTCACCTGACCCGTGTGTGTGTGTGTGTGTGTGTGTGTGTGTGTGTGTGTGTGTGTGTGTGTGTGTGTGTGTGTGTGTGTGTGTGTGTGTGTGTGTGTGTGTGTGTGTGTGTGTGTGTGTGTGTGTGTGTGTGTGTCTCTTTGGTGACTTGTGACTGCACATTGAAGTATTAGACAGAAGCTGACATCTAAGTCGCGTGAGAACATGTTTGCAGGCTCTGAGAGAGGTTTGGCAAACAAAATAGTCAAAGAAGAGGTGTGTGTGTGCTTGTGTGCTTGTGAGCAATGTGGTAAGCAGTTGGCAAGCAGAACAAGGCCTGCCTCTCTTCCACAACTCCTGCAGCTCAGGAATGACTGAGTCAGTCATTCTGTTAAAGCTACTCTTACCTTTGTTACATTTTTACACATTATTTTGTTTAGGTTAAAATGCTGTTAATAAGGTAATAGCACTCTAAAATGTTAGAGTTCCACCAGACATAGAAACCCATCATCATTCCATTCTCATAATATTCTGTGAAAACAAATCATATCATTCAGTCCGAATGATATGATTGGCCGAGCGACCTGCCTGTTTTCCCCCTTCCGCATTACGTAATCGCTCGCACTCCCACCCGGAAGAGAGTCTGTTGTGGATCCACAACATTATAATACATCCATGATCCACGGAGATAGCCGTAAACAGACAGTAGCGACTGACAGCTTCCACCTCCAGCCACTCCCACAGGGAAAAAGAAAACTTTATCAGTAGTGCGTGTTCGCCGGGGTGGAGGGGAAGGGAGTGTGCGGGGGTGGGACATAGGAAGGAGGAGGGGTTGTTGCTGTTCAAGTTTTTTCAAAGTGCTGTGTGAAATGCAAGAAAGGTAAGAGTTGCTTTAAGGTTTGGGATACATTGTACCTGGGTGTTTTTAAACGCAGTGGAAGGTATCCTCCTAATATTTTTTTCATCCGTTTGACCTCCCTTCCTCCTGAACACCCCTGCTTCATCTCTTCTTAGAGGGCACATCCCGTGTGATAAATTCAAAATTGTACAAAACATTTTGTTACCAGATGTACTGTAGCTGGTTTGTGTGTGTTTCAGGTCGCGGTCAGGCAGCAGCTGGAGCTCCTGGAGCTGGAGGTGCTTCCAGACCAGTGAGTTTACAACTCATTCAAAGAACAAGTTTAAAAACTCCTTATTATTTACCCAATTTGTTAATTTCTCACTATTTCTGTTCCCTCGTCACCCTCCAGAATATCCCTCCTCGAGCTGGGGTGATCAGTGTGCCTCCTCAGTCTCGTCAACTTCCTCCATCCCACCCTGGAGCACCCAGACCCATCCAAGAGGTGCATCCTGGAGCCCCTCGACCCATTCCAGATACCCACCCCGGAGCACCACGACCTGTGGCCAAACCAACTGACCTGCCTCTGGGTGAGGAAATGTGTTTTTAGTAATACTGGATTATAGACCCTATAATGTTATTAATATTGGGCAGTGAATTTAAGCCTTTGCTTTAAGCCTTGTGCTCTGTTTCTCCCCTCAGGTCCTCCACCCTCAGGGCCACCCGCTGCAGTGAGACCACAGGTTCCATCACCCATGCAGCCACCCATGCAGCCCCAACCAGCTGCCCCTTCAGTTCAGTCCCAACTCCCTCCACCAATGCAACCCACACTTCCAGCTCCACTCCTGCCACAGCAAGCTGCTGCTCCTAAAGCCGGCCCGCCTCCTGCCTCCGCTGCTGCTGCCTCCCCCGCTGGGCCTCCACAGGGTCTAGCCTCTCCTAAACCCCCGCCACGTTCCCGCTCCTCTCATGCTTTGCCGCCCGATGCTGCCAAGTCTGAGACAGCAGCCCCAGCCACTCAGGTTTGTGTCAACTTCCTACTTCCTACTTATTGAATTATCGGAATTTCAGCAACTGAACATGTATTGAGATTTTTCTACTCACATGTACAACAGTTCATGTTCTGTACATTCTTGCTCAAATTCTGTTCATTACACAAAAAGTTAAATGCAAAATTATGAGAAAATGGAAAATACAGGACAACTGGACCACCTCTTTCTGCTCCTCTGTCTTAGTTGTTTGTTTCATTCTTCCTGCTTTTGTCTCTGATAAATTTGTCTTTCTTTCACAAGCTGGAGAAGCCCTCAGGGTGACAGGTACTTAATATCAAACAACTTTTTTGTCTCATCCTCCATAGCACAACTGTCCTCTACTGTTACAACCCCTCACACATTACACCCAGTAACAACCTCCTCGTCCTCTCTCATTTCATAATTTGCTTTTCCTTCCTTTTACATCTCTCCTTAGTTATTTCAACCTGGTTGTTTTTAGTCCACTGCAAGGCCATGCATTGTTTTGTTCTCACAGAATGAGGCATTATTCGTTATCAATTCTGTTTGCCAGTCAACATTTCAAACCATAAATGACATGGGGGGGGGGGGGGAAATGACGTTAATTGTTGACCATTTTCCCCTCACTCATCCTTTCATATCTGCTCACTGTGTCTCAGGTGCTGAGATTGAGCTCATATGAAATGACTTCATAATTTGAGTTGACATTTTGTTTAATTGGTATTATTTCATTCATTTGTATTATAGTTAGTGATTGTGTGTGGACTGTGATACGTGCATCAGTTAGTGTATTAAATTCAAGACTATACATATGTGTAAATCTCTTAAACCGGACAGATTAAAGGTACCCTGTGGAGTTTTTGACTACTAGTGGCATTATTGAATATGATAAGCCCCCCCCCACCCACACCCTCTGCTTTTTTGGTATCAGCAGGGTGCGTATGGTTGACGCAATACACATTCCTGCAAGCATGTAGTGGATGCAAGCCCTAAAACACAGAGGTGGTGACAATAAACAGCTCAAACATCTAAAACAGTCATAATATGGCTGCATACAAGTTGTTTATTCAGCCTACGTGTGATATCTAAACTGTCATAGCTCTTATCAACAAGATTTGTTTATTAGCAGTATTAGCATTAGCATTATTCCAATGCAGCATTTACACGAAGAGATCTCCACAGGGTATCTTTAAAGTAGGTTCTGAGCTAAAAAAACAAAACAAAAACAACAACTTGTGGTCCATTAGTTACTGAAACACTCCAGTGATGCAGCATTTGTTGCAACTACTGAAGATATATATTTTTTATCCTCCTTTAGACGAATGGACTGAATGGTATACAAGGAGAAGCACAATGGAAGCCCGACCCCTTCGACACCCTTACATCCAACTTACTCTCCTCTACGTCATCTCCCTGGCACACCACCCAGTCCCTGACCAGAGGGTCCTCTCTCCGGACTCCCCCAACCGTTCCTCCGTCTTCCTCCAACACTCTCCCTTCGTCCTTCTCCCTGCAGTCCTCCGTTCGCTCAGACCTGCAGGGACTCGATTCGACCTCGTCCTCCTCCTCGCTCTCCACTCCGTCCCCATTCGCCTCCTGCCTGCTCCCGCCTCCTCCGGTCCCGTCTCGAAGTCGTTCACAGGAGACACTGCGTGCCTCACCCAGCCCCTTCCCGATTGACCCGCTTCCTGCCCGACCCAGCAGCACCAACCCCTTCACTGGCCCGGTAGTGCAGCAGCAGCATCAACAGCGCCGCTCTGTCACACCGGACTTCAGCATCCAGGGTCAGGCACTGAAACCTAACCTTCAGGGGACCATGTCTGCTCTCACTCAGCCACTCATCCCCACCCCCGCTCCAACATCAGCCCCTGCAGCTGCGCCCACAGCCCAGCTCCCAAGGACCATGTCCCTATTTGGACCATCATCCACTCTTAATCCTGCACCTGCCCCTCTCCTCCCCCTCATCCGTGACCCAGCTCCTGTCCCCACCTTGCCTCTGGCACCACCCTCTTCTATCCCACCCACCCTCGCGCCTCGTCGTCAGCCGCCTCCTGCAGGAGGGAAACCAACCCAGCAGTGGGTCACTTTCGATGACACATCAGATTTTCCACCTCTGACCAAAACACTGCAAGCCCCCATCTTTTCCTCCAGTTCCCTAGTGTCCCAAACTCAGACTCAGCCTTCCCGCTCTGGGTTTGACTCAGAGCCGGACTGGTTATCCTCGGCCCCTTCAGTATTCCCAACCCTCCCTCCTCCCATTCCGACTAGAACTGCAACCAGTAACCCAAAGCTCCCAGAAGGACCCAGTGATGGCTGCTTCTTCCCCAGGGAGTCAACAGAAAGATAGAATCACCCTGAATATGTAAAGGGTTTATCCAGATATGTATAGATCTATGATAAATGTGTATATGTGTGTGTGCGTATGTACAAAAGAGGACAGTATTTAAGAAGTATAGACCAATCCCCTTCTGAAAAGCCGAAAAAAGGATTTATATCTCGAGAAGTAACATGAGAAGTTGATGAGCCTAAAGGTGTGTTCTAACTTTACGACGGCGATGTTTGCTTGTTCCCTGATATTAACATTTATTTTAATATGAATCGTTCTGATGTTTATTTTTATTTATGACAGCAAACATGTGCCTGTGTCTACAGTATATAGTTATATAAAGTATATCTATTTGCACAAATCATGTGTGTAACCACTTGTGCAATATCAAAACACATCTGTACGGCCGTGCAGCTCTCTGCATTCATCTGCAAGGTTTCACCTAAATCTGCTACGTTCACTGACACACTGCGGTTCATATCCATCATTTTGACTGATCTGTACACGTCAGAGTGGGATTCTCAGAGTAGAGGGTAATCTATCAGTTTACATGTAGTAGAAGGCTATGCACTGTCGATTTTACATTTGCCACCAAATTTTTGTTGTGTACAGCAAGCTTTGTTTCTGTTCTTATGTGTCTGAGGGGTGCAAATTTAAAAGAAAATGTGCGCTTGCTTTTATCATGAATGTACTTTATGTTGCACTGGGTTTGGTCATTGCCTCGTCGCTGATGCCACAGAGTGAACAATAACAACAGTAGCAACGAGTCAGTGTCACAATCAGGCAATGTGTTTACTGCCGCAAGACTAATGCTCTGTATTATCATCTCATCCACGTGATAGTAAGACCATTTTTTCTCTCTTTACTCAGTCCACATTCCTTGTCTATGAGCTGTTGCGCTTAGCTGAATACATTTTGTAGCTCTATATCTAAACTTATACATAGCAATTATGTATAAATGTATGTTTTCAATATGGAAACTACTTGCTAAATGTACGTATGTGTGTTTGTGATGACCGTATCAGTGGTTTGCACAATGTAACTGATATGCACTGAAACGCTGTATGTGCTCTGTAGGTTGTATTCTTGACCATAGCAGGGTGAGTAAATGATAGCCTGCAGATTGAATAGATGAGAGGGATATTTTTTTTTTATCTTTCCACCTCTGTAGTGTTGTGGTCCTTCTTGATTTATCCAAAGCATCAAACCATTCTATTGCAAATTCAGAGAATGTGGTGTGTGTGTGCGTGCGTGCGTGCGTGTGTATACTTCTGTTACTCTCCAAGTATGAAGATGATGTGATTTGGGTCTGTGGACATGTCAGCCAGCACATGACATGCATTATAATAAAAGGGCACATTTTTTTTAACTTAAACTTTTGTTGATCTCAAAAGTCATGCTTTTTAATTTCTGAGGACTTTACTCTAAATAATCTATCGTTGATACTGTGGTGAGAAGTAACGTGTCGTGTTTGAGGTGCATAAATTGTCTATTGTATTTCAAGGTATTTGTGTTTTGGATGTGAGTGTGTTGGCAGTGGAATACCATTGAGTGATCTTTACCTGAGCTTTTCCCTGAGGAAGCCTTCTCTTTTACATACACACAGTATATTTGCTTACAGGTTTTGAACTAACAGCCGCTGTATTCACCCCCCACATGGCTGTAGCTATGCGTCTCTGCTCTCCAGCCCACCAAAAGCTATGGAGTGGTATCAAAAATGTAAACAATACAAGACAAAAGACCCCCCCCCCCCCTCTGTCCCCCCCACAAAGCACCCACCACAACCTGAGTGAGAATTTTTGCAACACTAATGGAAGATTATTCACCACTTTTGCTAAAAATAGAACAAACCGTCCGTACTGCTCGGCCCTGAATGCATCACCAGATAACCGTTTCCAGCTGACTGT